>NW_013549789.1:13655-22642 GCF_000499425.1 Eimeria acervulina
GGGGGAAGAGGGTTTGTTGAATAATGTATTATATAAGAAAATATAAATAAAATTATTTAAATATTTAAAATAATAATGAATAATACTTAAAAGATAAAAACATATTCTTCTTAAGAGTGTGTTTGCTTCCTCGCGAAAAACTGTGTTCATTGGGTGGGGTTGTTCTATGCCCTGAGAGATGTCTTTGTTTGCATGCACTTCAGGTGTATATGCAGCTCCTATATGCTGCGGTGTATATGCACGCAACAGCAACAACATATAGAGCTTTAGGGACACCCTCAGAGAGCACCTGGGGAGTGTTTCTGCTGCTGCTGCTGCTGCAATGCTGCTGTTATGCTGCTGCAATGGCTGCTGCTGCTACTACTGTTGCAGTTGCTGCTGTTATGCAGCCCCAGCGGCCGCTGTTGCTACTGCTGTTGCTACTGCTGCTTTAGCTGCTGCTGCTGCTGCTGCAGCTTATCTGCTGCTGTTATAAAACCCTCATTACTTTTAACAGCCTCACTGCAGCCAACCGCACGCCAAAGCATAGGGGGCCTCCATGGGGGCCCCCCAGTTCCCCGTTGTATGGGCCCTTTAAGATGGGGGGCCCTTACAGGGCCCCTTAAGACAAAGAGCCCTTTAAGAAGATGCAGGCGCCCCTAGAAAGGGTACAGGGGCCCCTATAGGGGCTGTCTAACGGGGGGCCCCTTGGGGGGGCCCCCTTATAGCAGAAGGGTACCTCAAAAGGGCACAGAGAGGCCTCAAAGGGCCCCCTTGTCTATTCAATGGGGGCCCCCTTCATACTGAATGGGGGGCCCCCTGGGGGCCCCCTGGGGCCCCCTTCATAGTGGGGGCCCCCTTCATATTGAATGGGGGCCCCCAGGGGCCCTTCTCATACTAAATGGGGGCCCCCTTCATAGCCGGGGCCCCCTTTATAGTGGGGGGCCCCCTTCATAGTGGGGGCCCCTGAAGAGGGTACTGAGAGGCCTTAGAGGGGCCCCCTTATGTTAGGGGCCCCCCATCTGGCTGGGGGCCCCTAGAGGGCATTGGGACGTCTCTTTCTTTGAGTGGTGAGTTGAGGAGGAGAAGGAATAGCAGAGGTATTAGGGCCCTTTGGAGTGTCTTTGAAGCCTGCTGCTGCTGCTGCTGCTCCTGCTGCTGTTTTAGGCTGCTGCTGCTGTTGCTGCTGCAAGCGTTCGCACCTGCTGCGTGGCTGAGGAATAAAGGATTTGTACAGCAATTCTGAGGTGTACAGACAGCTCTCACTAAGTGCTGCTGCAGCAGCAACACCGGCAGCAGCAGCAGGCAGCCCAGGAGAAGGCAGCGCTGAAGACGCCACAGAGAAGGTAGGACTGCTGCTGTTGCTGCTGTTGCTGCTGCTGCTGTTGCTGCTGTTGCTGTTGGGCTTGTGAGCTGCGCTAAGCGACCCCCGCTGCAGCGCAGCTGCGGCAGCACCAGCGCCCCCACCAGGCGCAGCAGCAGCAGCAGCAGCAGCAGCAGCAGCAAACGGTGGGGAGCATGGGGGCCCCTGACTCGAAGAAGCAAAAGCAGCAAAGGGCCCCCAAGGGCTGCGAGATTTCTGTGAGTGGCTGTAGCTGAGGGGCCCCCCTGCAGCAGTTGCGCTGCGGGTGCTATTACTGTCTGTCCTCCGCGCCTGCAGCAGCAGCAGCAGCAGCAGCAGCAGGAGTGAGAAGCAGCAGCAAGTAATTGCTAAGGGTGCGGGTGAAGCCTCTTACCGGTTGTCTTCCTATCGATGGGGCCCTCGGAATGTGAGAGGGGACCCTCTCTGCTTCTATTTGCTGCATATACACTGCAGCAGCTGCTGCTGCAGCACGACCTTCTGCTGCAGCAGCCCGCGCTGCTGCTGCTGCTGCTCCTGCTGCTGCTTTCCAGTCCAGCGAGGCTAACTGGGGGCCACCAGGAGACACATTCTCATGTTCTGCTGCCGCTGCTGCAGCTTCTTGCTGCTGCTGCTGCTGCTGCTGCTGCTGCTGCTGTTTGTGCTGCTGCTGCTGTTTTTGCTGCTGCTCCTGCTGATGCTGCTGATGTTGCTGTTGCTGCAGCAGCAGCTGCGGTTGCTGCTTCATTTCTTCTTGCTGCAGCAGTTGCTGCTGCTGCTTCTTAGAATGCCTTGCTGCCAGCCACCGGCGTACTGCGCGCTGCAGCAGCAGCAGCTGCAGGGTTAGCTCAGCCTTCCCTCGTCTGCTGCTGCTGCCTCTCCAATGTCTCTGGATGCAGATTGCTGCTGCTTCTGCTCTTGCTGCTGCTGCTGCTGCTGCTGCTGCTGCTGACTGCTGCGCGGGCTGCTGATCGGTGCTTGTACCCGCATGCGCTGCACTAGCAGCATCAGCAGCAGCAGCAACAGGAGGAGGAGCAGCAGCTGCAGCACTAGCAGCAGCAGCAGCTGCTGCTGCTGTAGCAGCAGGGGACTCTGACAGCCGCAGGCGTTTGGCTGGCTGATGGCTTGCTGCAGCAAGCTCGGCTGCTTGATAATGCTGCTGCTGCTGCTGCTGCTGCTGCAGTTGTTGTTGCTGCTGCTGCAACAGCTGCTGCTGCTGCTGAGCTTGAAGGTGCGCCTGTGCCTCTGTCACCAGCTGCTGCTGCTGCTGCTGTTGTTGCTGCTGCTGCTGTTGCTGCTGCTGCTCATATTCCTTCTGCTGCTGCTCTTGCAGCTGCTGTTGCTGCTGCTGCAGCAGCAAGCTGCGGCGTCTCCTTGCCGCTCTCCACCATCGCTGCAGCGCAGCGCAGCACAGCCAAGTGAGAGGCAGCTCTGGATAGCTAGGTATCTAGCTAGCTAGCTATCTAGCTAGCCAGCCAGATATCTAGCTATCTAGCTAGCTATCTACATACCTAGCTGGCTAGCTAGCTGATGCGAGGAGGGCCTCTGCTGCAGCAGCATGCAATGATCGCTGCCAGCTCGTTTGTTGTATAGCTAGCTAGCTAGCCAGCTAGCTTCCCAACTAGCTAGCTAGCTACCCAGCTAGCTAGATAGCTATCCAGCTAGCTAGTTAGGTAACTGACGTGGGCTAGCTGGCTAGCCGGATACTTTGTTAGTTAGCTAGCTACGTGGGCTGGCCAGCTAGCTAGCTAGCTAGCTAGTTAGCTAGCTGCCACTTCATTAGTCGCCTGACTAAAAAGACTTCGTTACTGTCTCCTCTTTAGTAAACAAAAACGTAACTCTGCTGCTGCTGCTGCTGCACCTGCTGCTGCTGCTGCTTCTGCACCTGTTGTTTAGCTAGCCAGCTAGGTAGTTAGCTAGCTAGCTAGCTAATTCAATATCTAGAGGTCAAGGAATACCTGAATGCGGATCGCTTGGTATTGAATCCTTCGCTGCTCCTCTTCCCTTTTTGCTGCTGCTGCTGCTGCTTTTGCTGCTGCTGCTGCTTTTGCTGCTGCTTCTGCTTTTGCTGCTGCTTCTGCTTTTGCTGCTGCTTCTGCTTTTGCTGCTGCTTCTGCTTTTGCTGCTGCTGCTGCCCTTAGCGCCTCAGTGAGAGCAGCAGCTTGCTGCTGCAGCATTTGCTTCCGGCGAGCGGCGAGGTGCAGCAGCAAAACCCGAACAGCACACAGCTTAGCTATCCATTGAGCTGCAGCAGCAGTAGCAGCAGCAGCAACAACACACACAAGGGTATGCAGGCACTCCAGCAGCAAACGCAGCAGCAGAAGCAGCAGCAACAGCAGCAGCAGGACCACTAGCAGCAGAACCAGCACGTGGAGCAGCACCAGATACAGCAGCTGCAGGTGTAGCAGCAACAGCAGCAGCAACAGCACCAGGTGTAGCAGCAGCAGCAGGTGCAGCAACAGCAGCAGGTGCAGCAACAGCAGCAGCAGCAGCAGCAGCAGGTGCAGCAGCAGCAGCAGCAGTTACCCCTTTGTTTTTTGAAGAGGAGACAGAAGCTGAAGACCCCCTTCAGTCTCCTGGCGATGCGTCGGCGTCGCAGCAGCAGCCGCTGCCGCAGCATTTCTGCTTCCAAGTCTCTACACCACTGCTGCTGCTGCTGCTGCTGCTCCTGCTGCTGCTGCTGCTGCTCGTTTGATGAAGCCTGTAGAAGGGCGTCCAGCCTATCTAAGCCGCTCTGCCGTAAGAATATATGAGAGAGCCCTAGGCTATATTCATCTGCAGCAGCAAATAGCAGCAGCAACAACAGCAGCAGCAGCAATACCACCACCACAACCATCAGCAGCAGCAGCAAGACCCTAATCCTCATCATCATCATCAGCAGCAGCAGCAGCAGCAAGACCATCAAGAGCAGGAGCATCAGCACGAGGAGCAGCAACGGAAGCAGCAACAGAAGCAGCAACAGAAGCAGCAAGACCATCAAGAGCAGGAGCATCAGCACGAGGCGCGGCAACAGCAGCAGCAGCAGCAGCAGCAGCAGCAGCAGCAGCAGCAGCAGGGTTGTCTGACGGGTGGGAAACTGCATAGCTGCGAGGAGGGCCTCTGTTATTTCTGTCTCCGAGGCGAAGAGAGATAACACTGAAGGAGACAGACACCTCGTATACCGTCTCAAGAAGACAGACAAAAGCAGCTTGCAGCAAAACCCGCTCTGCAGCACCTTCAACACCGCAACTGTCCCGCTGCACATACACACCAAACCCTAAACCCTAAACCCTAAACCCTAAACCCTAAAACATTGAAAACCCTAAACGCTCAGCCATTCAAACGCCTAGAGGGCGCCTGAAAGAGCAGAAACAAGCAAACAATCGGTGCTGCAGCAGCAGCAGCAGCAGCAGTAGTGGTAGTAGTAGCAGCAGCAGTAGTGGTAGTAGTAGCAGCAGCAGCAGCAGTAGCAGCAGCAGCAGCAGCAGAGGGTTCCACCTGCTGTGAAGCTGTCTGTACACCACAGAGGAATCGAAGAAGAGGGGCAATTTGCTGTCGTTTGCTTTGAAACACCGAATGAATGAACATCCCTGCAGCAAACACGCATGCGCATGCTGCTGCTGCTGCTGCTGTTGCTGCTGCTGTTGCTGCTGTTGCTGCTGCTGCTGTTGTTGGCGTTGTTGTTGTTGCTGCTGCTGCTGCGACAGCAGCAGATTCTGCGTTGTTGTGTTCTCGGCTGCAGTATTCCAGCTGCTGTTGCAGTTGCTGTTGCTTCTGCTGCTGCTGCTGCTGCTGCAGCTGCTGCAGCTGCTGCTGCAGCTGCTTACAGTTGTTTTAAGGCTTCTGATGAGGCCCTTCATCTCTAAACCGAAGCTGCAGCTGAGGGATCGGCGAGCGTTAGAAAAACAAAACGAAGAAAGAAGACGGGAATAGCCTGAAGTGTATATACACCACAAATAAAGTAATAGATTGAGGTGTATATACACCCCACACCTGCAGCTGTTGCTGCAACAGCAACAATGCTGCTGCAGCAACTTACAGCCAGCCGTAGCAGCAACAGAAGCAACAGCAGCTGCACCAGCAGCAGCAACAACACCAAAAGCAGTAGCAACAACAACAGCAGCAACAGCACAGGAAGCAGCGGCTGCAACAGAACTCGCAGCAGCTGCTGCAGCAACGCCACAAGCAGCAGCAGCAGCAGCAACAACAGCACCGGACTTGTTGAGGCTGCCAGGAGTCGCTCAAGGTCTGCATCATCAGCAGCAAACGCAACAACCCCAAGCAGGCCCCTGATTCAAGAAGCAGCAGCAGCAACAGCAGCAGCAGCAGAAGAACCAACAGCAGTAGCAGCAACTGCTGCTGCAGGGAGCAGAGTAGAAAGAGCATCAACAGCAACAACAGCAGCAACCCCACCAGCAACACCCACGGCAACAACCGGAGCAGCAGCAGCAACAGCAGCAACAGCACCAGAAGCAACAGCTGCAGCAGCAACAGCAGCAGCAATAGCAGCAGCAGCAACAGCAGCAGCAGCTTACCATCTGAGAGAGCATCTGCATCATCAGCAACAAATGCAGCACTCGAATAAACCACGGGGCCGGCGAAATGTTCGACGACAAACTGCATTTGACCTGCGTATACACCCCAAATACTCACAGCTGCAGCAAATGCAGCAGCAGCAGCAGCAGCAGCAAATGCAACAACAGCAGCAACAGCAGCAAATGCAACTGCAGCCACAGCAGCAATTGCAGCAACAGCATCAAATACAGCAGCAGCACCAACTGCAGCAGCAGCAACAATTGCAGCAGCAGCACCAACTGCAGCAGCAACTGCAGCAGCAGCAGCAGCAAGTGAAGCAGCAGCAGCAACACCAGCAAGTGGAGCAGCAGCAGCAACAGCAGCAGCAAAAACCCAAGGGTAGCAACAAACAGAGAAAGCAGCAACAAGCAAGAGAGACAGAAGCAGAGACAAGCAGTCGATCGCTCTAAACAAGCAAACACCCAGCTAAGGGTTTAGGGTTTAGGGTTTAGGGTTTAGGGTTTAGTACCGCAAGGCCTGATGATCTTCCGACCGTCGCGACTGCTCGGAGCTGCCTGCTGCCACATCTAAAGCAACAGCAACAGCAGCAGCAGCAACAGCAACAGCAGCAACAGCAGCAGCAGCAGCAGCAACAGCAGCAGCAGCAGCAACAGCAGCGGCGGAAAAGCATATATGCACAGACATCAAAAACAGCCAACGACAGAGGCAGCAGCAGCAGCAACAGCAAGATCAGCAGCAGCAGCTCAACGAACAGCACCAAGACTGCAGCTGCAAGGCTGCAGCAGCAGCAGCAAAAATAACAGCAGCACCAAACGAACAAGCAAACGCTGCTGCTACCAAGCAGGAAGAGCAGCAGAGACAGCACCAGCAGCAACATTTGCTGCAGCTGCAGCAGCAGCAGCCAGAGCAACACAGGGCGCCACACAAGCAATCGTAGCAGCAGCAGCAGCAGCAGTAGCACCATCACGAGCAGCAAAAGCAGCAGCAGCAGCAACAGCAACAGTTACACCTGCAGCAGCACCAGCATTACCAGCAGCAACAGCAACAACAATAACAGCAGCAGCAGCAGCAGCAGCAGCAAGGGGCCTAACTCGCTGGCTAAAGGCATCATCAGAGCAGGCGAGAGGCGGCAGCCAGCAAAACGACTCCAACAACGCAAACAAAGCTGAGCAGCACATACACCCCAACTAAACCCTAAACCCTAAACCCTAAACCCTAAACCCTAAACCCTAAACCAAAAACCCTAGTCCCCAAACCCTAAATCGTAATCCCTAAACCCTACACCCTAAACCCTAAACCCTAAACTGTGAACCCCAGGCACTAAACCCCAAGCCTTTAACCTTAAACCCTAAACCCTAAACCCTAAACCCTAAACCCTAAACCCTAAACCCTAAACCCTTGACTTACACTTTCCCTTGCGCATTTCTTCTGTATATTCGCCTGGGAGTTCTCCAGCGCCTGCGATGGCGTTGCATACAGCAGCACTGCGTTGCAGCAACTCTGCTGCTGTCTCTATCTGCTGCTGCTGCTGCTGCTGCTGCTGCTGCTGCTGCTGCTTTTGTGCTGCAGCAGCAGAGAGCCCCTCAGCTAAGAAGCGGCCCTTTGCTGCTTCCATCGAAACCTCCAGCAGCAAACAATGCAGCCGCTCGCTCGCGTAGTTAATGCAGAGCTGCTCTAAACCGTTTGAGCGATGATGAAGCGTCTGTATTAACAAACACAAACCCTAAACCCTAAACCCTAAACCCTAAACCCTAAACCCTAAACCCTAAACCCTAGATATTAATGCCCGCTCTAAACCATTTAAGCAAATATGAAGCGTCTGTACAAATAAATACAAACCCTAAAACCTAAACCCTAAACCCTAAACCCTAGGCATTGAAGCCTGCTAAATATAAATTTAAACAAACAAACAAACAAAAATATATATTTACTCTGTCTTCAAAGCCGAAGATGTCGAGGACCCCCAACCAAGTGTCTCCTCTCTGTGCTGCAGCATCGCATGCATGCAGCAGCAGACCCCACACTAATTAACATCCTGCTGCTGCTGCCATTGCTGCTGCTGCTGCTGCTGCTGCTGCTGCTACTTCTGCTACTGCTGGTGCCGCTGCTGCTGCTGCTACTGTTGCTGCTATTGTTGCTGTTTCTGCTGCTGTTTCTGCTGCTGTTTCTGCTGCTGTTGCTGCTGCTGTTGCTGTTGCTGCTGCAGATGAGAGCGCAGAGTAGCAAGGGCGAGACTACACAAATAATTAAAGGGGCTTACAGGCTGCGTCGTTGCTAGCAGCAGCATCAGTGGCTGCTGCTGCTGCTGGAGGTGCTGCTGCTGCCGGAGCTGCTGCTGGAGCTGCTGTTGCTGCTGCTGTTGCTGCTGCTGTTGCTGCTGCTGGAGGTGCTGCTGCTGGTGCTTCTTCCGGGAGAGGAGAAGGATTAAGAGAGAGATTAATTTTGTAGACAAGAAAGTCAAAGAGGCGGCTGTACACTGTCTGTACGTACACCCCAACCCCACAGCAGCAGCAGCAGCAGCAGCAGCAGGACAGCTGAAGCGCAGCAAAAGGGATGTCCTAGAGCTGTCGCTTTCGTGTTTGTGTTTATATCTGTCTGTTTCTTTATGCTGCTCTGCTCTCTCTCTACCTCTCTCTCTCTCTCTCTCTACCTCTGTCTCTCTCTCTGTCTATGTCTGCCTGCATCTGCTTCTTTTCTTTTGTTTCTTCGCTTTGCTGCTGCGTTGTTAGTGCTGCAGCTGCTGCTGCCTGCTTTTTGCTGCCGCTGCTGCTGCTGCTGCTTGGTTACTGCTGCTGCTGCTGCTTGGTTACTGCTGCTGCTGCTGCTCCTGCCACTGCTTCTGCTGCTGCTGCTGCTGCTGCTGCTGTTGCTGCAACAGGTTGCGTACCTTGATGAGAGCATCTCTGTTTGCTGCTGCTTCTGCTGCACTCAAGTGTTTCTGTACGTCGCGAATATCTCTAAACTTCAGTCGCTGCAGCAGCAGCTCCTGCTGCAGCCCCAGCAGCCTTGCTGCAGCAGCTGCTGCAGCAGCGCTTGAAGGAGACACAACAGCAGCAGCAGCAGAACCAGAAGCAGCATCACCAACACCACAAGCAGCAGCAGATCCTCCCCCTCCTGCTGCTCCCGCTGCTCCTGCTGCTGCTGCTGCTGCTGC
>NW_013549788.1:0-35184 GCF_000499425.1 Eimeria acervulina
ATATATGTTTATACATATATATATGTTTATATATGTATATATATATATATATATATATATATGAACCTGTACATTCAAATGAAGACGTGTCTCTTCTTATCACGCAAATGAAATATATATTATATATATTTGATATAATATATATATATGTATATGTACATAAATATATATATATATATATGAAGTACCTATATATATATATATATATATATATGTTTATATATATAATGCATTGTAATATAAATATGCATATGCATATATTTATGCTGCTCAGGCGGTGTTTCGTTTGATCTCCTCTGCATATTTCTGTCTCTTTTACTGTCTCCTTTTATTCCTTCATATAATATTTATAGCTTTATTCCTCTCAGCGCAGTTTGCTCTACAGGGTTTAGGGTTTAGGGTTTAGGGTTCAGGGTTTAGGGTTTAGGGTTTAGGGTTTGTGTGCAGGTGTTTCTGTGCGTGCGGGTGCTGCTGCTGCGGCTTCCTCTCGCTGCTCGCACCCCCGTTTGGCCAATTATAATGACAGAGTTAATTCGAATATTTTCAGGGGCTCTTGGGTCTGCTGCTTCTCCTTCAGCAGCAGCAGCAGGAGAAGCAGGGGCAGCAGCACCAGCACCAGCAGCAGCAGCAGCAGCAGCAGCAGCAGCTGGAGACAGCAACACTCTCGCGCTGCTTGCTGCCGGAGTTAAAGTTGTTGAGTTGGCTACGCTGTTAGATTTGCCCGACTTTACTTTATACCGATGGGTCTTCCTAGCAGAGGACTCAGCAGCAGCAGCAGCAGCAGCAGAAGCAGCAGCAGCAGCAGCAGCAACAGCAACAACAGCAAAGCCTCTTCCCGAATACCAACGCGAACAGCAACTCCAGAGCGAGTCGCATGCAAAGCAAACGGAAGAAGCGACGCAGCAAACTAAGCCTGATGCTGAGGCCCCGCAGCAGCAGCAGCAGCAGCAGCAGCCGGCGGATGTACTGGTAGGGGAAGACAGAGACACAACGCCCGCTGCAGCAGATGAAGATGCAGCAGCACAAGCTCAAGCAGCACGAGCGGAAACAGACGATACAGAACATGGATCACCAGCAGCAGCAGCAACAGCAGCAGCAGAAGAAGCAGCAGCAGATAGCAGCGGGGAAGCGGCTTCTAGTGCTGCCACGTCACGTCCTACACACGACATACGCAGCAGCAGAAGCAGCGGCAGTAGCAGGAGCAGCAGTAGAACCAGCAGCAGCAGGAGAAGCAGCAGCAGCAACAGCCGCAGCAGGAGAAGCAGCAGCAGCAGAAGCAGCACCGCCCCCAGCGAGATCTCACCCCTTAACACTTCTGCTACATTTCGTCCTTTCCTTAGCGTACTTGCAGAAATAGACAAAGAGCAGCAGCAGCAGCAGCAGCAGCAGCAAGGAGGAGCTGGGGAGGGGGAGGCCCTTTCTGCTGTGTTGGTAAGTGCCTGCTGCTGTTGCTGCTACTGCTGCGGCTGCTGCTGCTGTCTCTGCTATTGCGTTCCCCTTAGTCGAGTTGAATTGGCTGTCTTTGCTGCTGCAGCAACACCTGCTGCTGCTGCTGCGTTTTCTTTTGCTGCTGCTGCTCTTGCACTTACGAAGCTGGATGTGTATGTAGCTGCTACTGTGTTCAGGCATCGCTTGAGTCTTCTTCTCCAGCCACAAGCAGCAGCACCAGCAGCAGCACCAGCAACAGCAGCAGCAACAGCAGCAGCAGCCTTGCAGCAGCAGCGCGTCGGCTGAACCAAAGAGCAGCAGCAGAGCCTACGCACAAAATTGACCCGGAAGGCGAAGAGATCCGCAGGTAACTCCTGCTGCTGTTGCTGCTGCTCTTGCTGCTGTTACTGCTGCTGCTGCTGTTGCAGATAGACACCTTGGCTGCTGCTAAAGAAGCAGCAGCAGCAACAGGGGGCCGTCTGGTTGGTAGCCCGCCAGCAACGTATCATGAGCAGCAGCAGCAACACCACCAACAGCAGCAGCAACAGGAACATAAGCAGTAGCAGTGGCCGCAGCATCAACAACAGCATTAGCAGCAGCAACAACAACAGAAACAACGGCCGCACCAATAACAACAACAGCAGCAGCAGCTTTTGTTTGTTGTTTATTTGTGTGCTTGTGCAGAAGCATAGAGGATGACCTGCTGGAGGGCCCGGAGGAGTTAAGGGATTTGTGGTGCGAGTTGCCGCTGCAGCTGCTGCTGCAGCAGCAGTGGTGTCTGTACACCTCAGGCTTTGAGCTGCTGCTGCCAGCACCAGCACCAGCAGCACCAGCACCAGCAGCACCGGGGCCTCCAGCTGCATGTGCTACAGAAGAAATATAAAATATCTTAGAAATAAATAAATGCTATTGAGACGAAAAACAAAATAATAAATATATTTTTGTTGTTTTTAAAGTAATAAGCAAACAAACATACTTCGCAGCCCTAGGGGGCAGCAGTGTCTGTCTTCAGGTGTATGTACACCTCAAATGCACAAAAAGCAACAGCATTCCGCTATTCCAGAATGCCTATCTGCTGCTGCTGATCCTGATCCTGTTGCTGCTGCGGATCCTGCTGCTGCTGCTGATCCGGCTGCTGCTGCTGTTCCTGTTGCTGCTGCTGTTCCTGTTGCTGCTGCGGCGGCGTCTGCTGCTGCTGCGGTGTCACCGCATCGAAAAAACAGTCCTCCTCCTCCTGCTGCTGTTGGTGCTGCTGCTGCTGCTGCGTTTGTAGCGTTATGGGCGTCATCGGCGTGGTGTTGAAATCAAGTGATGTCCCCGCTGCTGCTGCTGCTGTTGCTGGTGCTGCTGCTGTTTCTGTTTCTGCTGCATCTGTGTCAAAGGTAATATTTTGTTCTTTTGGAGTTTGCTGCACATGTTGTTCATCGTGCATTTGCTGCTGTTGAGTGTATTGCTGTTGCTGCACCCCGTGCATCTGTTCTTCTTCCTGCTGCTGTTGTTGTTGCTGCTGCTGTTGCTGCTGCTGCTGCTGCTGCTGCTGCTGAGAATGATGCATTCTTTTATGTCTTGCTGCTCTTTGGAAAGCAGCATTAATAGGAGCCCACAGCTGATGAAACCTCTGCTCTACAATGCAACAATCTCTATAAGGTTTATCTTGAGGTGAATTAAAGAGACGTGCATTCTTAAATATCAACGCCATATCTTGCTTGAAATGATAAGGAAGTAGATATTCATTTGCTGCTATCTTTTCTTCTACTCTTTGCAACCACATAGGCTCAGCAATATATTTACTATATCCTGCTGCTGTTGTCTCTGGATGCGGCCCAAACCATGCTGCTTCAGGCAGCTCTAATAAAGCAGCAACTGCTGCTGCTGCTACCTCTCTCCAGTCTCCTAAGCTATCTTTTCTGTCTATATACTTACGCTTAAAACCCCACATCTTCTGCTGCTCGTTGCCGCTCCTAATAAAGCTCAAATATAACTTGCTGCTGCATGCATCCGGCAGACACACCAAACCACCTTCCGCTGCTTCTCCTGCTGCTGATCCTGTTGCTGCTGATTCTGCTGATTCTGCTGCTGATGATCGTCCTGATGCTGGGGCTTCTGTTGTTGCTGTTGGGCATGCTGCTGTTGCTGCTTGGCCTGCTGCTGCTGTTGGTGTTTGTGCTGATTCTGCTGCTGCTGCTGCTGCTGCTGATCGGCGGGGCGGTGAAAGTGGAGGCGGGCGAGGCACGCATGTTGCTGCTGCTGTTGCTGCTGCTGCTGAGCCCTCTTTGAATCGAGTGCAAGCAGCAAACGCTGCAGCGCCAGCAGCCACAGCAGGATCTGTCAGTCCCGCTGCAGCAGCAGCAGCTGCCTCTGCTGCTGCTGGCGTCTTGCTGCTGCAGAGCGAAGCAGCAAGCTCCCGTTGCAGCGGCAACCAACAAGGAGGCGTCCCTACCCCAAAGAGAAAATTACGAACAGAAGAAATATGCTGCAGATTCGGTGCTGCTGATGCTGTCAGCTGCTGCTGCTGCAGCTGCTGCTGCATATGCAAATGCAGCAGCGTAGAAGCTGCTTGCGCCACAAAGCAGCCAACAGCCACAAGGTGGTTCTGTCGAGCTGCTGCTGCTGCCGTTGTTGCTGCTGTTGCTGTTGTTGTTGATGCTGCCGCTGTTGTTGCTGCAGCTGCTGCTGCAGGTAGACTGATATCGCAGTGGCTGCCGAGGCAGCCAAGGAGGCAGCACACGTGGGGCGGCTGCAGCTGCTGCTGTTGCTGCTGCTGTTGCTGTTGCTGTTGCTGTTGCTGCTGCTGCTGCGACTTGTCTGCTGCATCTGGCAGCAGCATGCCGGGTGCATGCCCAGAGAAGGGAAGGAACAGCAGCGGATTTGCTGCTCGCAGCTCTTGCAGCAGCAGCAGCAAGCTGCTCCAGATGCAACCCTGAGGATCGCTCTCTGGGGTGTCTAGGCAGATAGCCACTTGCAGCGCGGTATACACACCCAACCCCACCTTGCAAACGCACACGCAAACCCTAAACCCTAAACCCTAAACCCTCAGTCTTCATAGAAGAACCCTACCCTAAACCCTTCAAAGCGGATCGATACTCCACAACAGCAGCAGCAGGCAGCAATAAGCAGAGCAATTGGGGGTTCTGCTGTTGCAGGCGAGGCTTAGGGTCTAGGGTCTAGGGTTTAGGGTTTAAGGTTTAGGGTTTAGGACAGTCCCTCACCTGCGACCTTAAGACCTGTTCCTCTGGGCTGACAAACTTGGATATTAAGCACCACTGCTGCTGTTGCTGCTGCTGCTGCTGCTGCGTGTTGCTGTTTTTGCTTGCTGCTGCTCCTGCTGCTGCTGCTGCTCCTGCTGCTGGGCGAGACACAGGGATTTTGTAAACCCTAACAGCTCCCTCGCAGCAAACCTGCAGCAAGGCTCGGATGGCTTCTCTTCGCACCTGCGGGGCAGCACATCATCTAAAACCCTAAACCCTAAACCCTAAACCCCGAACATTCTTAGGGTACGAAGCATGCTGTCTCCCGCGCAGGCAGCGGAGGGGCTTAGTTATCGCCAGCTCAGGGTTTAGGGTTTAGGTTTTAGGTTTTAGGGTTTAGGGTTTAGGGTTTAGGGTTACTAGGGGGAAGTCGTAGGCTGCGAGTGCTTCTGCTGCAGCAGGGAAGAGCCGTTCTAAGAAGGCGCAGCGGCTGCTGCTGCTGATGAAGTGCAGCAAATCAAACGGCAGCCCGAACTCCTGCGGCAACCAGCTGCTGCTGCTGCTGCTACTGCTACGAGCTGCAGCAGCAGCAGCAGCATTAGCAGCACCTAGAGGCTGCAAAGAAGGCTTTAAAGGAGAAGGGCCCTCTCTTTCTCCCCATCTGTCTATACACCCCAATTGCACGCGCATGCAGCCACCAACAAAACGAAGGCGAGACAAATCCCGCAGCAAAGGACTTCGAGAGACAGCTCGCAAAAATGCACAAGTCATCTCCTGCAGCAGCAGCAGCAGCAGCAGCAGCAAGTGCAGCAGCGAATGCAGCAGCAGCAGATCCAGCAAATGCAAAAGCAGCAAGAGCATGCAGCAGCAGCAAGCACATACACCAGCAGCAGATGCACCTGTGGCAAGCAGATGCAGCAGCAGCAGCAGCAAATGAAGCAGTAGTAAATGCAGCAGCAGCAGATGCTGTAGACGGAATGCAGCAACGTAGCAGCAGCAGCAGCAGCAACTCAACCTCCCTAAACCCAGATCACCCTAAACCCTAAACTGCCCTAAACCCTAAACCACACTCTCTAAACCCTAAACCACACTCTCTAAACCCTAAACCAACCTCCCTAAACCCCCGTAAACCCTAAACCCATCTCAACACTATTAAACCCTAAACCCTTCCCTTAAACCCTTAGCCTCCTGAAACCCTACACCTCCGAAAACCCTAAACCCTAACCCCTAAACCCTTACTCTTCTGGGGGAAGCGAGGGCTTTGACAGCATCAAGTCTAAAGAGGCGCCAGGCTTCAATCCAAGCTGCCTCCAGTCCTCTGCAGCTAGAGAAGACGAACGTCTCCCAGTTTGCTGCTGCTGCTGCTGCTTCTGCTGCTGCTGCTCTCGGTGTTGTTGCTGCTGCACACTCTTCCTTAATCAGCTGCTCGCAGCTGCAGCCACAAGAAAACCCTCCAGCAGCAAACCGTCCTCTAAGCCCCACGCCCAGGGGGCCCCCTGGACCCTCGCTGCTGCACTGCAGCAGCCACGTGTAGCCAGCCTGTCGCGCAAACAGCAGCAGCAGCAGCAGCACACATATTCAGCTGTACAAATAACACAAGAACATGCTGCTGCAGCTGAAGCCCTTTTGGAAGCTGCTAGGACAAGAATATTGTGCGGCTCCTGCTGTTGCTGTTGCTGCTGCTGGTGGAATGCTGCTGCTGCTGCTACTGCTGCTACGGCGGCTGGTTCTGCTTGTGGTAGCATTGCTGCTGCTGTTGCAAGTGCTGCTGGTGGTGCAAGTGGGCTGCTGCTGCTGCAAGTGCTGCTGCTGCTGCTGCTGCCGATGCGGATGTTACCTTTGCAGCAGCAAAGTAGGGGTGTAGAGACTCTGTGAGGCTGGGCATTGGGGTGTATGGCCACCTCAAGTTGCCTAGACAGTCTAACGCAGCAGCACCAAGAGACAGCAGAGCTGCGCTGTCTGCTGCTGCTGTCGGCTCCATCTGCTGCAGCGGCTGCAGCAGCAAGTCGATGGAGGCAGGCGGCGAGCTGCACAAAACAGAAACAGCAGCAGCAGCAACAGCAACAGCAGCAAATGAACGCCACCCTGAGCCTCTGGGTGTTTCCTGCTCGGTCGAAGTGCACACCAACAACGCGTATACACCAAACAGCACAATCAGCAGCAGCAGCAGCAACAGCAGCAGCAGCAGCAGCAGCAGCAAGAGCCCTTACAGGCCTTTTGCGTCTCTGACAAGGGAGACAGCCCCAAAGAAGTGGCGTAGAAAGCGGCTCTCAGGGGCTGTGCATGCATAATAGGAAAGTCTAAGAGAATCTGTGAGGGGTCCCCGTGCTTCATTTGCTGCTGGGGGCCCCCCTGCTGCTGCTGCTACTGCTGCTGCAGCGGAAGCTGATGGAGCTCCAGATATTCCCCACTCGCCGTTGCCTGTGCCCTCGCCAGACTCAGGAGGAGACGTCACCTCAGTGGCCTCCGCCTGCATACAAACCCTAAACCCTAAACCCTAAACCCTTGAATATCTATCCCTATACGATGCAAGCAAACAAAGAAGGCACTTTGAAGCCAGAACGCTGCTGGCGGATCAGCAGCTGCACGGGCATGAATGCTCCGACAACTAGGGTTTAGGGTTTAGGGTTTAGGGTTTAGGTTAAGGGTTTACGTCTAAGACAGCTTCGCTGTGGAAAGAAGATATGTAGTTTGCAAAGGCCTGCCAGGCGGCCCCACACTCCTCGCCCCCCGTGTTGTGCAGTCGGGTCAGTGCAAACGCCGCACGAGCCCTGCAACACCAAACCCTAAACCCTAAACCCTAAACCCTAAAACCCTAGGCGTTGCGCCGCCAAGGCTGCGCTGGTGGAGCAAACGCTTGACTCTTCCAAGGCCAAATAAGTGAGAGCGACTGCGTGACAGGCTGAAGACTAGGAATTAGGGTTTAGGGTTTAGGGTTTAGGGTTTGGGGGTACCGGAAGAAAGGGTGAGACCTGTGCGACGCAAGGGCTTTGCTAAGGGCAATAACTGCATGCGCCTTCACTGGGTCCTCTCCCCCTAAACCTCCTTGCTGCTGCAGCGGCAGCAAACCACCAAGTGCTGCTGCTGCTTCCAGCTGAAACCCCACAGATGTCTCCGACAGCAGCTGTTGCTCCCACATCGACCCGCTCTGGCAACGCCGGATCCTTCAGCAACGCCCAAACCCTAAACCCTAAACCCTAAACCCTAAAACCATAAACCCTAGGTGTCAAGACCCCAACAGATAAAACCCTCGCCAGCAATATACTGCATGCGTCGCGCCGGGACTCTACGAATTTCTTGGTAGGGTTTAGGGTTTAAGGTTTATTAGGGTTGAGCATAATCACAATCTGAAGTTTATGAGGGTTTGCGGTTTATGTGGGTGTAGGGTATAACAGAATTTAGGGTTTATCAGGGTTTACGAAAGAATAGGGTTTACTCGGATCTAGGGTGTATTACGATTTAGTGTGTACTAGGGTTTACGGTTTATTAGGGTTTATTGGGGGTTACTCGGGTTTAGGGTTTACTCAGGTTTAGGGTTTATTGTGGCTCATGGTGCTCAATTAGGGTTTAGGGTTTACTTGGGTTCGTTAGGCTTCGCTTGGTAGGGTTTACCAGGGTTTGAAACCCTATGGTTTACTAGGGTTTTCTAGGGTTTACTAGGGTTTACTAGGGTTTACTAAGGTTGATTAGGGTTTGGGTTTACAAGAGTACACTTGGGTTAATTAGGGTTTAGTAGGGTTTATTAGTGTTGATTAGGGTTTTCTAGGGTTTCCTAGGGCTTATTTATTGTTAGGGTGAATGCTCGCTGATTTGATATAGTATGGTTTAGGGTTTAGGGTTTGGTGTGTATTGTATTAATGAGGGTTTTACCTCGGGTATAACAGGGATTAAGATTTAGGGTTTAGGGTTTAGGGTTTACCTCGCCGGCCAGGTAAGGTTAGGGTCTGCTCGAATCCACAATAAAGGCAGTTTTGTTTTGCTGTTCACCTTCGCTACTAGGGATCGATTATCAAGAGACAGCAGAGACGGATGCCGCTGCAGCACGCAGCGCTTGAGGCTGTCTACAAGAGCCCTGTCGCTGCTGCTTAGGGACCCTGCAAACTGTCACAAAGCGTAAACGCTAAACCCCACAAACCCTAAACCCTAAACCCTTAACCACCCTTAACAAAATAACCCATAACAACCCTAAACCCTTAAAAACCCTAAACCCTAGCACAAAAAGAAGGGGAATTATTGCTGATCGAGAAACACAAATGAAGGGATACATAAACAAGCTACAGCATTCCGGTGTATGGATGCGGTCAGGGTTTAGGGTTTAGGGTTTAGGGTTTACGGTGATGCGGTCTCCGGTCCCCATGCCTCCCGATCCTGGTCTAGCCGTAGTGGGTTCAGGGCCTTCAGCTGTTGCTGCAGCTTGAGCAGCAGCAGCAGCAGCAGCTGCTGCTGCTGCTGCTGCTGGGGCATCCGTTGCTGCAGCAGCTGCTGCTGCTGCCTTCATGAGGACTTTGCTGCTGCAGGAGCCGTGCAGCATTCGATCTCCTTTCATTGCAACTTTCTTCCTGTGCCATAGACACCGCAGGCGGTTTAGGGTTTAGGGTTTAGGGAGTACAGGTTATTAGCATTTAGGGTGTATCTTTAACGATGTTTAGGGTTGCTGCAAATATCGGGGGCTTGAGGTTATTAGGATTTGAGCGTTTTAGGGTTTAGGGTTTGGTGGTTGTACTGGGAATGGTTACTAGCGATTCTGACTTAGGGTTTTGATTAGGGTTTAGGGTTTAGGGTTTAGAGCTGCCTGCCGTGTTCTGCCCTTGCATTGCATACAAATGGAAGAGGCAGCGATCCCTCTCTAAAAACGGCATTGTAGGGTTTAGGATTTTCACTAGGGTTTCGGGTTTTGATTAGGGGTTAGGGTTTAGGGTTTAGGGTTTAGGGTTTAGGGTTACCTGCCGCGTTCTGCTCTTGCATCGAGTGCAAACCGAAGAGGCAGCGACCCCTCTTTAAGAAAGACATTGCTGCCTCTAATGATATCGTCATCAACAACTTGTAGCTGCAGCAAAGACAGCCAATACTTCTGATAGCCGCAAGACAAATGAAGATATGCTGCTGGTTGCTGGAGCGACAGCAGCTGCTGCTGCACCGGGCCCTCAGGCGCAGACACCTCGAACCCCACGTACTGCAACAAACCTCGCCCCACCACGCAGCAGCAACTGCTACTGCCGCTGCTGCCGCTGCTGCTGCTGCCGCTGCTGCTGCTGCTGCTGCAGAGGCTACCTGTGAATTCAAAGCCGCATTCTGCTGCTTGAGGCAGCAGCTCTGTTACAAGAGCAGCAGACAGCGTACCAGGCACCACGGAGTGTACATACACCCCGACGCTGCGCCTCCATAACGCGCTGTTGCCTGCTGCTCGCAGCCGCAGCAAATAATCCCGCTGCTGCAGCAGCCGAGCCCATGAAGGCAAACCCCCAACCGTTGCAACCGGTACAGAAGGAGGAGCTGCACATACACCCCAAACCCTAAACCCTAAACCCTAAACCCTAAACCGCACAGTCTGGTAGACCCCTGCACAAGGAAACGCTAACAAGAGGAACTCCTTGCGGTGCGTGTGTGTACGCCCTAGAGTTTAAGGTCAGCAATGGTTTAGGGTTTAGGGTTTTGTCGAGTGTGAGGGTTTACATCTTTCATTATCCACGCAGAGAGCAGCGAAAGAGTCTCCGTTTTGTTCATTGGGGTCATCGTCCCCATGCTGTAGTTGCTGTTGCTGTTGTTGTTGCTGCTGCTGCTGCTGTTGCTGCTGCTGCATGCAGCAGCGCCTCTGTGCTTCTTTAATAGCTTGCCAGAGGGGGCCCCTGCCTGCATTTAAAGGCGCCGGTATATCCCCAGCATAGCCAAACCCTAAAATAAAATTTCCGTCTCTTCCTATAACATCAACAGGGTCGTGCAAACCCTGCAGCAGCAGCAAACGTTCGGTTAGATGCGAGCTAGAAGGCAGCAGCTCGCTGCTTAATATGCCCTCATACACTAAACTGCTGCTGCTGCGGGGGCTGCTGTTGTTGTTGTTGCTGCTGCTGCTGCGGGGGAAGATGCTGCTGAGGGAGCTGCTGTTGCTGCCGCTGCCGTTGACGGCGGTGCTGTTGCGGGTGCTGCTGCGGCTACGGGAAGCTGCTGCTGCTGCTGCTGCTGCTGCTGCTGAGTGGGGCTGGCGGCGAAGCACGGGCCAGAGGAGACGCACGAGGAGACACTCCCACGAAGAAGCAGCAGGAGATCCTGCTGTCTCTGCAGCAAGACGGAGAGACACCTCAGCCTGTTCGCTGCTGCTGCCTGTCTCCTGTGCTTGCCATAGATTAAAAGCAGCAAGCCCAGCAATATCTGCAGCAAACGCGCAAACAAAGCAGCAGCAAGCGCAATGCCGCTGCAGCAAGAACTGCCCCACAGCTAGCACGCAACAGCAACAGCAGCAGCAGCAGCAGCAGTAGTTGTAGTAGTAGTGGTAGTAACGCCGAGCCAATGTGCGCAGCAGCAGCAGCAGCAACATCCATGCAGCAGCAGCAACAACACGCATGCCGCAGCACCATCAAACAAGCAGCAGCAGCAGCAGCAGCAGCCGCATGCATGAATAAATGCATGCATACGGACCTGCGGGGTAGAAGACGGAGACCCCTGCCTGATCAACTTGTGGCCTTGTGTGCAGGTGCTCTTGCTGCTGCTGTTGTTGTTGTTGCTGCTGCTGCTGCTGCTGCTGCTGCAGCAACCCGTGCTGCTGCGGTGGTTCGCTTAGGGGAGGAGGCGGCTGCAGCGCTAGGAGATCGAGAGCAAAGTTAAAGAGATCCATAGAGGAGCCTTTACGTTGCAGCTGCAGCATGAAAGAAAGAGACAGTTGAGGGCAGCCGCTACCCGCAACAAATGCAGCACGGAACAAGCGAAGTGTCTCCTCCAGCGTTACGAGGGCGTCGTGGTCCTGCAGCAAACCCTCAAACCCTAAGCCTTAAACCCTCAAAAGTTTTCTATCCGCAAGGGTTTAAAAACCCCCCCTCTCCCCAACCCGCAGGACTTAGGGTTTAGGGTTTTGGGGTCTAGGGTTTAGGGTTTAGGGTTTAAGGTTATTATTCGCTGTGCATGCCTGCGCAACACCAATCCCGTCTCAACACGGGCTTCGTGGAAACGCCTGGACCTGTTCTGAAGGGTTTAGGGTTTAGGGTTTAGGGTTTACTTGTGGGTTGACGGGTTCGTTGTTTTCTAGTTCAAGCGCCTCCAACCCTCCTTTATGTTTTTCTGTTTTTAATCGCAGAGACGAACGACCGCCACTCCGCGCCTGTGGGGTTTTATTCCAGTGAGCAACGTATGCTGCTGTTACAGCCTGCAGCAGCTGCAGCAACACCAGCAACAGCAGGAGCAGCAGCAGCAACAGCAGCAGCAGCAACAGCAGTACAAGCAGTGCAAGCCGCAGAAACAGACGTAGAAGAAAAGACGGTGAAAGCACAGCAGCGGAAGCAGCAGCAACAACCGCAGCAACACCATCAACAGCAGCATCAGCAGCAGTAGCAACAGCAACAACAGCACAAGCAGCAGCAAAGAAATCACCAGAAGCAAACCTAGCAGCACCAAAACCAGCCCAGGCAGCAGCAGCAGCAGCAACAGCAGCAGCAAAAACCACCATCAGAAAAACTAGCAGCAGCAGCAAAACCAGAAGCAGCAACGAGATCCTAATCAGCATCAGCAAGAGCAGCAACAGCAGCAGCAACAGCAGCAGCAGCACCAGCAGCAGCAACAACAGCAGCAGCAGCAGCATCATCATACGCACCCGTTTCCAGAAGATGTCTCCGTTTGGTGGTTCTTTTTTTCTATTTGTCTTTGCTAAGAAATCGTTCAAACAAAAACAAAGAAGAAAACGAGAAGAGAGAAAAGACTGCGAAGACAGCATTGCCTCCAATGCATGCAGAACGACGCAGCACTTTAGCTGAAATACTTCACTATACACCACACACTCCACAGGTGGTAGCTGCTGCTGCAGCTGCTGCTGCTGCTGCTGCTGAAGTAGCACCTGCTGCTGCTGTTGTTGCCACATGCTGTTGCCTCCACCATATCCGCTGCTGCCGCCGCTCCTGCTGCCCCCAATGTTGCTGCTGCTGCTGCTGCTGCTGCTGCTGCTGCTGCTGCTTTTGCTGTTTAATGCCCCTATAGGGTCAATAGGGAACTCCTCTAAGCCCAATTCAGACAAAGACAAAAAACGCTGTAAACGCTCCCACCGTCGGATACGCAAATCCACAGAGCCGAAGTTTGTCTATAAACAAACAAAAAAAACAAAAAACGAAGAGTATTTAATCATGAAGTACGTAGCTAGCTAGCTAGCTAACTCGCTAGCTAGATAGCTAGCTAGCTAGCGATCTAGGTAAGTAGCTAGGAAGTATCTGGGTAGCTAGCTAGGTAGCTAGGTAGGTAGATAGCTAGGAAGATAGCTCACTCTGTAGGTAGCTAGGTAGCTGGCTAGTTGGCTAGCTAGCTGGCTAGCTAGTTATCAGACAAATAGAGCGAGGGAAGCAGACAGAGACAGATGGAGAGAGAAAGAGAGACAAAGAGAAAGAGAGACAGAAACAGACAGAAAAGAGAAAGGGATAGAGCAGTCGAAATAAGAGACAGACAACAGGAAGTAAAACCCTTAACCCTAAAGCCTAAACACGCTGTCCATACACCACCTAAACCTTACTAAACCCTAATTAACCCCAAACCCTAAACCCTAAATCTACTAAACCCTAAGCCCTCAACGATCCTATCGGACTTTTGCCGTCAGTTTAGCGAGGAGAGTGGGTTAATCTGGAGCCGAATTTGAGGGTTTAGGGTTTAGGGTTTGGGGTTTGTTGTACTTGAATGAAGAGGTCGAGGAGAAGCTTGCGAATGAGGGTTGCGGTGTATAGGCAGCTAAATATGTCTTTCTCTGTTGCTAAACGATGGGTAGGGTAGAAGCACTCCATCCACAAATGAATTACTGCTTCTGCTAGCAGCAAACGAGAAGGAGGCGCTGCGCTGCTTGCTGCTGCTTCTGCTGCAGTTAGGAGACACTCTAAAGGCAGCACCGCCAAGTTCCCGCTCACGACGTACTCCGGACCAGGCCTGAACAAACCCTAAACCCTAAACCCTAAACCCTCAACTTCTGCGAAGCCCTAAAGAACCCTACACCCGAAACCCCAAACCCTTAATCCTAAACACAAACCCTAAGCCCTAGGCACTACTAAACCCTAAACCGTAAACAACAAGCCCTACGCGGCAAGCAGCAACAAACCCTAAACCCTCGACTGTAAGACCTAGCCCCCTACTAAACCCTAAACCCTAAACCCTAACCTGAAACCCTAAGGGCTAGAATTAAACCCCAAAACCCAAATCCACAACCAAACAACGCCACACACCCCACAGCCTAAGACAGAGACTTCAAGCAAAATCTTGCCTAAACCCTAAACCCTAAACCCTAAACCCAAACCCCTGAACCCTAAACCCTAAACCACAAGCTGTAGACACCTCTGCGTGCCTGGGCCTCTATGCTGTCACCACTTCTCTGCTGAACGGTTATGGAAAGGGGAGACTTTTGTAGACTAGGGTTTAGGGTTTAGGGTTTAGGGTTTACGATCGGTTCATTTCCTCGGCGATGGCGCAGTCTGCACAGCCTTCTTCTGTCAGCTGCCGCAGCCCCAAAGCAGACGCATCGCTTGACTGCAGCAGCAGCAACAGCAGCAGCAACAACAGAAGCAGTGTAAGCAGCAGCAGCAGCAGCAGCAGCCGCTACAGCAAGAGCATACTCAACAGCGGGAGCGCCGGAAGTAGCCGCAGCAAAAGCAGCAGCAGCACCGCTTTTGGCAGTCCAACAAGCAGCAGCAGCAGTAGCAGCAGCAACAGCAGCAACACCAGCGACAGCAGCAGCAACAGTAACACCAGCAGCAGCACCACCAACAACAGCACCAACAGCAGCACTACCCGCACCAGCTCCACCAGCAGCAGCAACAGCAACAGCACCACCACCACTACCAGCACCAACTGCAGCACCAACTGCAGCGCCAGCAGCAGCAGCAGCAGCAGCAGGAGCGCTTACAGTTGCATGCAGCGCTGCACCGACACCTGAAGATGATGCGAGGCCCCAAACCCCCGAAGCAGCGCGACGGAGAGGAAAGAAGAGAAGAGACAAACAACCGAAGGGAGGGCTGCAGCCAAATGCCTCTCCCAACACCCGCAAACACTCCGCCAAAGCCACCTGACACGCAAACCCTAAACCCTAAACCCTAAACCATAAGTATTCTTTATAACAACCCTGCCACAGAACGGCTGCAAAGATGCATTTTCCCTCCAACGCTGCTGAAAATACGAATGCACCCTTAAACCCTAAACCCTAAACCCTAAACCCTAAACTTTTAACCCTAAACCATAAACCCTAAACCCTAAACCCTAAACCCTAAACCCAAAACACTATATTTGAAGCCCCCAGGCAAATTCTGCACCACGGAAACACCGAGTCGGGATGCCAATGCGTCATGTGTTGAAGTTCTACGATCTTGTGGTCGGGGTTTAGGGTTTAGGGTTTAGGGTTTAGGGTTCAGGCGGACAGTTGTGGGGCCCAACAGAGACTCCAAGCCCTTCAAAGTGATGAGAGAGACGATAGGAACAACGGCAGCGCCATCAGCTGTCCCTAAACCACAAACCCTAAACCCTAAACCCTAAACCGTCAATCCGGAGCCCTGCATACGACTGTCTCAGTTGAATCGGCAGCTAAACAGCAGCAGCATCGGCAGCAGCAGCAGGCAGGTGCTGGCGGTGCAGCAGCAGCGGCAACAACAGCCGAAGCAGCGTACCTGTTGCAGTGTCCTGCTGCTGCTGCTGCTGCTGCTGCAGCCTGCTGCTCTGAATCTTGATTGAAGCTGCAGTCACCGGGTACGGTACACCCGAGTTGCCGCTAACAGCAGCAAAGCGACCGGCAAAGAGCAGCAGCTGATGCGGCAGCAGCCACGTCAGCACGGAGCGGCCTCCAGATTCTGCTGCTGCTGCTGATCCTGCTGCTGATGCTCCTGCTGCTGATGCTCCTGTTACTCCTACGAGTGCATCCATATTGTTGTGTTGCAACTGCTGCTGCAGGAGCTGCTGCTGTTGCTGCGCAACAGCAGCAGCAGCAGGACCCTTTGCCCCTGCACGCCCGGCTTTGCGCTGGCTAGTTAGGGCCTCAAATACGAAGACCTCGCGCATGCATTCTTCCTGCTGGTGTTGCTGCTGCTGCTGTTCCTGCTGTGGCTGCTGCTGCTGCTGCTGCTGATCCTCCTGATCGGGCTGCTGCTCACACTGCATCGGCTCATCGTCCTGGCCCCGTTTCGTCTGCTGCTGCTGTTGTTGTTGTTGCTGCTGCTGCTGTGCAGCCTGAGGCAGCAGCTGCGTCCAGATGCTGCTTCGCGGCAGCTGCTTCTCCCACAGCAGCGGCTGCTGCAGCAGTAACTCCAGGGGGCCCCCCCGGCCGAAGACGCAACAGCAACCCGTTGCTGAGCCTTCAGCACAGTCGGCGCAGCACTGCGCCGGTGCAGCAGCAGCAGCAGCTGCTGCTGCTGCTGCTGTTGCTGCAGCATCAGCAACGGGAGTTCCCTCCTGCTCAGCCGCTGCCGAGCTCGAGCCATCGGCCTCTGCTGCTCCTGCTGCTGCTGCTGATGCTGGTCCTGCTGTTTCTGATGCTTGAGACCTCCCAGCAACAGCAACAGCAGCTGCAGCAGCTGCAGCAGCAGCAGCTACTCTCTTCCTAGCGGCTGCCGTTTCTGTTGCTGCAGCAGCAAGCGGGCGAAGTCTAGCAGCAGCAGCAGCAGCAAACCTCCTCGTCAGCATCCCAGGCATAACGGCGCAGCAGCCTTCAGGTACATCAACAACTGTCTTCCAGTTGCAGTGCAGCGGCGATTCTGCTGCTGCTGCTGCTGCGGTGTCTCCTGCTGCTGCTGTTGCTGCTGCGGGTGGTGCTGCTGCTGCTGCTGCGTAGGCGCTGTGCGGCAGCGTAGGGAACCAAGGGGGGCATGGAAGGACTCCCTGCAGCGTGAGCAGCACCTGATGCTGCTGCTGCTGCTGCCCCTTCCTGTCTCTATACTTATGCTGCACGAAGAGGAGACTGCTGCCGCTGCCGTCTGTCAGCCCCGACAGCATAAAGGACACAGATAGCTTCAGCTTCTGCAGCGAACATAAACAACAAACAAACAAACAAACGGACGCACCCGCTGCAGCTGCATGCATGCAGCTAGCTAAGAGACAGCCAGCTGTATGCATGCATGGAGACACAGCTAGCTGCATGCATGCATGCAGATAGCTGTCATTAATAATATTGATAAATAATATTGATAATATATAAGTATTGTTATTAATATTACTAATATTAATAAATATATATATCATTCATATTACTATTATTATTAATATATATCATTATTACATGTTATTATTATCCAGCGACATAAATATAAGGCCAATAACTGTTAATAATATATAATATATATAATATATATATAATATATATATATTCTTTCTCCTATTAATATACATATTTGTATATGTTTATTTAATTAATTTATTTATTTATTTATTTATTTATTTATTATTTACTGGTTTTAATATCCTACATGTTTTGCTGTGGCTTGGCTCTGTCTTGAAATTAACGCGCTGCAGACAGAGGGAGGGAGCTGTACGTACACCAGAGGCCTCACAGCTTCTTCTCTAGAACGCTGCAGCAAACAGAACAAGAGGGTTTAGGGTTTAGGGTTTAGGGTTTGGGGTGTACAGGCCTTAAAGCACACAAGAGCGCAGCGTCGCTCGATACGCGCAAACCCTAAACCCTAAACCCTAAACCCTTGGATCATATCCTAGACCCCTCAAGAAGGGCCCTAAGCACTGGTGCATCTGCACGGCTTCGCATGTCGCTTCGATTAGGGTTTAGGGTTTAGGGGTAAGGGTTTAGGGTTTGATGCGGACTTTTAGCTCTTCCCTCCAGGTCAGAAGATCCAACCGAATAAAGCGCTGCTGCGGCTGCTGCTGGTGTTGCTGCTGCTGCTGCTGCTGCTGTGCGTCATCTTCCTGCTGCTGCGGGCCCTCAAAGCCTAGCTGGAAGACTGCGGGGGTTTTATCCACCCAGCAGCCAAAAATGCGGCAGCAGGGTGGCAGCTGCAGCAGCAGCAGCAGCAGCAGATGCAGAAGTACAGTAGCAGCACGCAAACAGCAGCAGCAGCAACAGCATCAAAATAAAATACAGTAGGACACTTACAGCTAAAAGCAGTAAGAAAAGGCTGCAGCAGCGCCAAGACTGCAACAGCGGCAGCAGGATAGCAGCAGCCAGACAGCAATACCAGCACGACAGCAACAGCAGCAGCAGCAACGGCAGCAGCAGCAGCCACAGCAGCAGCAGAAGAGGGAGGGCTTACGTGGAGAGGTATAGCGAAGGGGATACGAGAATCATCTGCTGCTGCATCTGCTGCTGTTGTTGATGCTGCTCCTGCTCCTGCTGCTGCAGGATCGGAAGAATCCGCAGCAGCTGCAGCAAACGCATCTGCAGCAGCAACAGCAGCAGCAACAAGGGCCCCACTGATCTCAAGGGATAAAGAAGTAAACCCCAAGATAGACTGAGTAGCAAAATCTACGGAAGCATCAACGTGCTGCTCCCGCAACGAGACGCCCCCCGACATTGTTGTTGTTGCTGCTGCTGCTGCAAGGGCCAGTGTTGCTGCTGCTGCAGGTGTCAGAGTTGCTGCTGCTGCTGCAAGTGTCAGTGTTGCTGCTGCAGCAGGCGCTAGTGTTGCTGCTGACGCAGGTGCTCCTGTGCTGCCGCTGCAAGTGTCGCTGCTGCTGCAGCTGATTGTGTTGCTGCTGCTGCAGGTGCTAGTATTGCTGCTGCTGCAGTTGCTGCCGCTGTTGTTGCTCCTGCGACAGCGCTTGAACTAAACAACTGCCACTCCTTAAGCTCGTCTGCTGTTGCGGCTGCCGCTGTTGCCGTTGCTGATGCTGCGGCTGCTGCAGTTGCCGCTTCTGCTGCCGCCACTATTGCTGCTGCTGCTGTTGTTGATGATGTTGCTGCTGCTGCTGCTGCTGCTCCCTAGGGTACTGGGAGTTTTGCTGCTTCTGCTGCTGCTGCGTCTTGAGAAGGCAACGAAATAAGCAGCAGCAGCACCAGCAGCAGCCGAACTGCTGCAGCTGCAGCAGCCATCCGTGCTGCAGCAGCACCAGCAGCAAGCCAGCAGCCCAGCAGCAGCAGCAACACCAACAACAACACCAAAAGTATGCTGCAGCCGCAGCGCCGCTCCTGCTGCTGCTGCGGTATCCCGTGTACACACACACACCGCCGGAACAACCGGGGTGGCCAGCAGAGCAAAACTCTAAACCCTAAACCCTAAACCCTAAACCCTAACGGAAGGAAATGAGGGAAGAAAGCCTGCATGCAGCAGCAGCAGCAACAGCCCCTCGACGATACTCGGGGGCGAAGTTTCAGGAGGTGTGCATTGTTGACGGAAAATAAATAATAAAAGCAATAATATAAAATAGAATGTTTAATTATAATTATATATTTTTATTTTTATTTTTTTTAATTAGGGTCTTCATCGCACCAGAGGGCTCCGCTCAGTGTTTAATACGATGGGCTCATCGAGGGTTAGTATTTCAGAGTCCTAGGGTTTAGGGTTTAGTGTTTAAGGTCTAGGGTTTAAGGTTAAGGACTTAAGATGTAAGTTTTAATGTCTACGGATAAAGGTTTAGGGTTTGGGCCCTAGGGTTTAGGGTTTAGGGTTTAAGGATAAGTAAGGCTTAAGCGTTCAAGTTAGGATATAGGGTTAAGGGTTTAAGGCTACGGGTCTTATGGTAGATTATCGGGTTTAGGGATTAGCACTAAGGGTTTAGGGTTTAGGGTTTAGAGTTCAGGGTTTAGGGTTTAGGTTTTAGGGTTTAGGGTTTAAGGAATAGTGTTTAAGGCTTGCTGCAGTCCAGCGGGCAATCTTCTTTAACAGCACTTCGTGTTTTCTATGTTTGCTGCTGCTGCTGCTGCTGCTTCGTATTGTATTGCTGTTGCATCTGCTGCTTCCGCTGCCGCTGCTGCTGCATCTTATACTTCTTCTGTTGCTGCTGCTACTCGTTTTTATGCTGCTGCTGTTCATTTGCGTGTTGCTGCTGCTGCTAATGGTATTGCTGTAGTCTGTTGTTGCTGCTCTTTATCGTGCTGAGGCTAAAGGGCCTCTTCAGCACCCAGCAGCAGCAGCCGCAGCTGCAACAGCAGTAGCAACGGCAGCAGCAAATGCAACAGCAACAGCAGCAGCAGCAGCAAATGCAACAGCAGCAGCTGCAGCAGTTAATGTTTGTTGCTAACAGAGTTGGGGGGTTGTCTTTTGGTTTTCTTTGCGTCTCTTTATTATTTCTTTTGTTTCTCTTTCGGTATTTCTTCCTCTCCTCTATCCGCATCTTATTCATCTAGATAGGTCCATACCTATAAAAATGTTTAAATATGCATCTATATATATATATATATATTATACATGTATATATGCATATATATACATATATATATATATATATATGTATACTAGGTATATGTTTATACACTTGAATATCTAACTACGCGTGCACAAATCCAAATGAAGTATCTGTGCACATATACACCCATTATATATATATATATATATGTATATATATATATATATATATGTGTATATGTATATATATTATATGCACCTACAAAACACATATACTACACATATCTGTATTATTTATATCTAAATATATATATCCTACATATATATATATATATTAATCTATGAAGGTATGTTTCTGTGGATGCCTTCCTTAACAGGTGATGGGGCTTGTCTGTCTCTGTTCGCTGCATTTGTTTGTTTTCTGTTTACCTTCTTTCTTTTCTTCTTGTCTCCTCTTCCATCTACAGCACTTCTTCTGTCTTAATTACTACCTCCTGCCTACTACCACCAGCAAATATATAAATATACATATATACATACATTCATATATTTACATATATGTGAATATATACATCTATATATGAATATCTATATATCTATCTATCTCTCACTACATATATATGTACATATATAACTATATGTACATATATATATATATATATATATATATATATAACTATATGTCTATATATCTATATGTATATATACATATATATATATGTATATATATATATACATATAGATATATATATATATGTATATATACATATATATATCACTTTTCCTCTTGTGTTCGACCTGCATATAGACCTGTAACCAAAACGGCGGTTCTAGTTAAACTCCGAGGCCCCGAATTCCTCGCCGAAAGAATAAATATACACCCAACACCAACCAGCTGTACGTACATACACCTCAAACGAGATAAGGTGTGCGTACATACATAGCACCCAAAACCAGGTAGATATATATATATATGTATATATATATATATATATATGTATACTCTATATGTTGTACAAACATAGACCCCAAACGAGGTGTACGGACACTGTGAGAGAACAAGGTGTGCTGCATATACCTTAAATAAGACGTACATAAACACTAAACCAACTGCAAACACACAATAGCTCTTCCCTGCGCTGCATCAGGTGTACATACACCGTAAGCCTGGTGTATATACACCGTGTGGGGTTCAGGTGCACGTACACCTTAATAAGGTCTCTCTTTAGTTTACTGCGCGTTTAAATGATTTCGTTCCGATGTTTGCATGCGTTGGTGCATGCTTGCAGCCCCAACTCCGCTGTTGCTGCTGCTTCTGCTGCTGCAGTTTTGTTTTTTCTTCTGTTTCACTTATTTTCTTGTTGTCTCTGCAACAGAGTAGAAGCCACCTAAATAAATATATTTGTTTTCTGCTCCCTTCCTGTATGTCTTCCTTTTGATTCTGTTGCTGTTGCGGTTGCTGCTGCTGCTAGTGTTGCAGCTGCTGCTGTTGCTTCCGCTTGTGCTTCCAGTTCCGTTGCTGGTGCAGCAGCTGCTTCTTGTGCTGCTGCTGCTGCTGCTACTACTACTGCTGTTTATTTTTTTAGAGAGTTGAGCCTAGGTACTTAGGTTCGGGCATGTTTGGATTAAGTTTAGCATCAAATGTCAGCCCCAACTGTTCTTTCATCGCCATCAATGCATGCGCTTGCAGCTGCTCGTCGGTAACAGAATCATTTACAAGTTTTATTATTTCTTCTCTACTCATATTTTCCGGGAGCTTCTGCTCTGTATTACAAACAAAGGCAATAAACAAATAAATATAATTGAGATTAAATCTATTACTACTTAAAGCACATTTATATGCTTATTACATTATATTCGGACTCATACACATAGTACATATATATATATATACATATATATATATATATGCATATGTACAATTATATAATCATATTTTATGCATTTAATTGGATTATTGCATTATTTACAGAAGACAAACCATGAAGAAAAACCAAAAACCACTGCAGGGCGGCTTCTGTTCAGCACATTAAACAAATAAGGTTTTAAAAATAGAACAATGCAAATAAAAAAAACAAAAAATAGAGGAAAACCACCGAGGACTGCAAACTAACACAGAGGCTAGCCAGGGTTTAGGGTTTAGGGTTTAGGCTTACTGATGTTGAGCATGGCGCGCGCTTCCAGAATAATGGGGCGAATATGGGAAGGGTGAGGCACCTGGGGGGGATTCTCCACACCTGTAGCAGCAGCACCAACGACAACAGCAGCAGCAGCAGCGGCAGCAGCAACAGCAGCAAAAGCAGCGAAATGATGCACGGAAAGCTGGCAGTGTCGGGGCCCAGTCTCAACTGTGTAGCCCAGTGGGGGCGTGTGAAGCTTGAGGTTTAGGGTTTAAGGCTGAAGTTTTATGGTTTACGGTCTAGGGTTTAGGGTTTGGGGGGTTTTCCCAGTGCCTCTTCCCGCTGCGGGCTGTTATCAAGGGTTTAGTGTTTAGGGTTTGTTTCTGCGTGGATCCTGCGTCTTCTTCCCTTCTATCTGTGTTTTCTATGAGTTCTACTGCTATTTTGCACCAAGGCAGCAGCAGTAGCAGCAGTAGCAGCACAGTATCGACTTGCTGCTGCTGCTCCTCCTCCTGTTGCTGCAGGTACTGTTGCTGCTGCTGATGATGCCTTCCTTTGAGGCCAAATGGAGTTAATTTAATCACAAAAGCGTTGCTAACAAACCCCGTTATATCGCGGCGTTCCCTAAATCCTAAACCCTCAACCCTAAACCCTCACCGGTGAACCAGAAGGTGAGGCGCTGTATCAGAGAGGCCGCCATTGGAGTGTAAGTTTGAGAAGGAAAGGGGGAAAACGAGGGGAAAATACCTTTAGAATACCTTTTAATACCTGAAGTAAATGAATAAAACAATAAAAATGCAGAGGAGAACAACAAGCAACAACCCCCCCATCTTCCGTTCATCAACACACTTCAACCGAACAGCTAACCGTCGATAAGAGGAAGGAAAGCAGAGGAAACCTGAGGTGTTCTATGAATCATTTTATTTTATTTACACTTTATTGACTTATTAAAGTTCTTTTCTCTCATTTATCGAGGTATGTATGGCATATTATGCTCTTTATTCCATCACTTTTCCTCCTTTCCGCAAATATGCAAAAAGAAGCAGCAACCGCTTATGGCTTATCTTATTCGAGTTTTCTTCGTTTTCTTTGCTGTTTATTCTTCATTTCTTACCCTAGTCAAGTCATTTAATGCTTTTAATCGAGCACAGGAGGCGAAGGAGCATATGTGCTACTTGCCACTTGAACCCTAGCAAACATTTAGAAACCCTGCATATTCATAAATTCTAATAAACCCTCATAAACCCTCATAAACCCTCACAAACCCTCATAAACCCTAATAAACCCTAATAAACCCTAATTAACCCTAAACAATGGTGATTTTATTGTTGTTTTTCTCCTTTTGCAGGTCATTCATTGTCTTCCTTGTCAATTAAGGGCTATTCGCTCTCTTTTTTCCTTCTTTTCTATTGTTGATTTGTTTCAGTGAGTTTACTCCTTATAATAAAACCCTAAGCCCCAACTCTTCTTTGTTAGTACATCATCAGCGTCTGTCTATCTGCTGCTAGCTGCTGCTGCGTCTTACCGTTTGTATTGTTTCTGTATACCTGTATATAGAAATCAATACAGTTCTTCTTCTTCTGCATGCATACATGCAGAAGAAGAAATGTATTGAGTGCGTGCATGCGTTCTTTAGGAGCGCAGCAGCTGCTGCTCTCTTCAATGTTTTGTTTAGGAGTTGAGTGTGGATGTGTGTGTGCACATTTGTATATATATATATATATATATATATACGCAATTATATATGTATATATATATATATATACGTGTATATATGTAGATTTATAAATATTGATATGTATTTATCAATGCACACACACACACACACACACACACACACACACATTGATATATTGAAAGGGGCATAACTAGCGTTTTAAATGCATTTCCCCTATTTATTAATTCATTTTTTTATTTTGTTTGTTTGTGTGCTGTTTAGAAGATGAAGGGCAGCTGCCGCTCTCACAACGGAAGAGACCCAGGTGTACATACAGGAATTCCGGCTGCAGCATCACTTGTGGGGTCATGTGCAGGTTGCCCAACGGGTGCTCCTTTTCTTCCTTGTAATTATTGCACACAGATTCATCAAGACCCTCATGTACAAAATCTCTATCCTTTAAGACCGGAGCAGCATGCGCAGCATACCAACGATGCTGCTGCTGCTGCTGCTGCTGCTTCTGCAACGGGACAGCCTGCAGGCAAACCCACAGAAATCTTCCTACGCGATAAACAAAACTGAATAACAGCGGCTAGCTAGCTAACCAGCTAGCTAAATAGCTAGCTACCCTTCTGTCGTACAGCAGGTAACAGGTAATAAACAAACACTCCCGCAGCGGGCATGCATAGCTTCCCAGCTAGCTAGCTGCCCCGCTAGCTAGCTAACTAGCTGCCCAGCTAGCTAGCTAACTAGCTAGCTAGCTGTCTAGATAGCTAGCTATCTAGCTGGGCAGGCGGTGTGCCGACGGGGCGTTTAAGCTGGTATCAACCAACTTCCGTTTGAAGAGATGAATGCTCCTCTCGTACTGTTTTGGATGGCTAGCTAGTTAGCCAACTGGCTAGCTATATATATAGGATGAAAAGGAGACAGACAAGGACACAAATAGAAAGAGAGATCAAGATACAAACAAGGAGGCAAGCAGACAGTTAGAGACAACCACAGAGAGACAAATAAACAGAGATACAGAGACAGGAGAGGAAGCAAACAAGGAGACAATCAGAGACTGTCTGATTGTCTCCTTGTTTGCAAATAAATATACAAATAGACAGAAAATGATACAAACAAGGAGACAAATGGACAGAGATAAGGAGAGACAACAAGATAAAGACAAATGAACAGAAACAACGAGGCATATAAAGGCAAGCAGACAGGGAGACAAAAACACAGATAAGGAGACAAACAAGGAGGTAGACAGACAGTGCAGTGAAAGGGCAAGGAAAAGAGCTAATTGATGGCCGTCCGGAGAGGGAGAAACAGAAAAAAAGTGCCTCCCTATCTGTACACCGCAGAATAATACTTTCATAAAACACCACGCGAGAGCATCAACGACATTTGTTTTATTTTGTCTGAAAACCTTTTCCTTTTATTTTCAATACGGGTATGCCGGCTTACCCTCCCTCCTGTACATTTTATTCTTTTTATTTTGCATTAACTACCGATGCTGCAGACGCATCTTGACAGTGCGTATTCATATTTTCGCTGTCGTCTCCAACGGAGATTTGCTGTTGGCAGTTTTTCCTTCTTTGTTATTTTCTTGTTTGTTTTTCACTTTCGTTTGTTGCCGTTTGTTTTGTTTGCATGCACTGCTTATTCTGTTGTCTCTGTATACTGCCTTCCTAATGCTTGGCTGCCTTCTCTTGTATTTGTTTGTTTATTGCATGCGTCCAATTTAAATGGATGAATAATTTTTTTGTTTGTCTCTTTCTGTTTCTCTTCCTGTGCTACTCATTTCTTATATATCTATCGCTGCTGCAACAGCACAATGCTAGGGGTTTATTCATATGCTGCTGCTGCAGCAAGATGTCAGGGGTTTGCTCCTAGCGTTGATTTGTTTATTTATATATTCTCTATTCCTCTATTTATTTCTTTATTCTTGTTTAAGAGGTGTATGAAGACAAATACTGCATCTAATGCAAATGAAGTAAACGGTTAGACAGTTGCTGCACCTGCATGTTGTCTTACAATAATACAGTATATACAAAATATATATTATATAAAAATATATATAATATATATTCTGTATGCAGTATAGCTTTTCTTTTATATGTACATATATCCATATATAAAAATATATAGATATAGACATGTATATATGTGCATATATACATATATATACATATATGCAAATATACATACACAAAATATGTATAAGTAGATATATTTTATATATACATACATATGTACACAGATACATACATACATGCATGCACATATATATATGTATATAAATATATATATATATATTTATATATGTATATATATATATATATGTATATATACGTATATATACACGGAACTTAACAAAAACGTGAAACCATTTACCACACCTATAATGTACATAGAATATACATTATATATAATATGGACTATCTATATAGTATTATATAGATAATATATATTATATATATAATATATAATATATACAATATACGTTATATATAATATATATGTTATTATATATAATATGCATTATATATTATATATAATACATATATTATATACTTCATATATATAATATATACTGTATTTCTCCAAGAGGAATACCGGTAGATGTACAAAGTACGCCCTGTTACTGAACAGCAAGCAAACGGCTGTTTATCCCTTAGAAGGAAAGAAACAAAGAAAGAAATAAATAAATAAAGAAATAAAAGAAGCAGCTGCTGATGAAGATACACCTCAGACGCAAACAGAAGCAAGCTGTTTGCAAATGCTTCTTCTTGCGATGGTCCCTGTTTAAAACGCCACCTGTCTCCTGCTGGTGTTTGTCTCCTCCATCGCTGCCTCTGTATATATCCCTATGTTTGTCTCTTTTTCTTTCTCGTGTCTCCTCTGTGCAGCAGCTACGAACAAGCAAAGCCTCCTTTGCTTTACAACAAGCTGCAACCAGCAATACTACTGTATTGCAGTGTGTCTCTACTCCTCTCTCCCGCTGCGTCATCTCTGCTGTTGTGCTGTTGCTCCTGGTGCTGCTGCTGCTGCTGCTGCTGCTCTGAGACACTTCTTCTCCATGCACCGAGACATCTTCGTTTTCTTTTCTTCGGTATTTTTGCTTCTTTTTTCCCCTTTATACTTTTTCCTTTTGTTTTTACTTCTTGCCACTGAGTGCAATTAGGCCCCCTCTTCACCCTCTACTATATATATATATATATATTCATTTATATATATATATATATATATGTCCCTTGCTTCAGCTGTGTGGTGTCACTTTGGGGTCTTCTGTCTCCACGGCTGCTGTGGTTTTGTCTTTAGGTTGTGTTGCAGCAGCTGCTGCTATTGCTGCTGCTTTTGCTGTTTTGACTTATGTTTATGCAGCGGATTCACCACCGTCTTCCTCCCAATCGGCGTCCTCGTCGCCCCAAACTCCTCCTTCGTCTTCGTCGTCGTCTTGCCCTCCAGGTTGTGACAGCATTTGCAGTGCCGCGCTCGGCGGGAAACCTCTTCCTCCTACTGTTACTGCTGATTGTGGTTGTATTGGCGGCTCCTCCAATCCTGATTCGTCTTCATTGCCTGCTTCTTCATCTGGATTCACCGGTCCTGCTATGCGTTCTGGGTCTTGAGGAGGTGTTTCTTGTGTGGAGAAAACTGACATATCCTCTTGTGCACTCGTTGCTCCTTCTCCTTCACCCCGTTCATGCCATCCACCTCCCTCCTCAGACTCAGCTGACGTTGCTTGTTTATCTCCTTGTGCTTCTGGCCCTGCTGCTGCTTCCCCTGCGGTGGTGGCGGCTTCTTGTGCTGCGGTGGTGGCGCCTTCTGCTGCTGTGGCCGCTTCTGCTGCTTCGTCATCCTGTCCCTGCTCCTGCTGCTGCCCTCCAACGCCTTCAGAGGCTTGTTCAGAAGAATGCGTTGGTGGTGGGGGGGGTGGTGGCGGCATCGTTGGTCTTGTAGACACTCTCCTAGGTGATGGAAAAGGTAGGCTTGTGCCTCCTGCTGCAGCTTCGTCTGCTCGTCTAAGCGTATCAGTAAGAACAGCCTTTGTAATAAGATCATGTTGCTTTCTTCCTGCATTTATATATTGAGAACCGGCAGATAAAGCATCAGCAAGGGTTGTTGCTGAAGTTGCTGCTTTATATGCGGCATCCATCTTCTCTTCTAATTGCGCTGCCAATTCTTGCTCCTCAGGAGATAAAACCTTCATCCCTGCCATTGCATCTAGAGCCTCTTCAACTGATCCCTTTGTACTTGACACCATCACATTCATAAGTTCCAATGCATCTATGTCCTGCTGCAGCTGCCAAACAGCACTACGCTGTTGGCCATACATCGCAGCTGCTTTTGTAGCTACCTCTGTAGAAGCCAATAGAACACCTACATCATCTTTCTTTTGTATATCTCCGACAAGCGTTATTAATGCGTCTTTCTTTACCTGTGTTTGCTTCATTATAGCCCCAAGCTGCTGCCCCATTGTCTCCAAAACCGCCTGAGGCATCCACGGCACAGCCCCCATACCTCCCAGCTGTACTTCACAACTAGCGAAGAGACCCTCTAGCAGCTGTTCTGTGTGCTCTGCTGCTGCATCAAAGCCGCCCAAAGACGCAGGTAATTGCGCCAGCATTTCGTCTGGAGTTACTGGTTCTCCTGGGTGTAGCTGTTCCTGCAGAAGCTCTGATACAGTCGGCGGGCCTGCTTCACCAAAGAAACCAATAAGCTCATCCATTTGTGTAGTAAGCATTTCGTTTAGGTGACTTAGTGCTTCTTCTGCTGCTTCTACTGCTCTGTTTGCTTCTGAAAAGCCACCTGCGGAGTGCACACTCCCCAGGTGCTGCTGCAGGGCATCTAATGACTCTCGGCAGCCCTTTTGTCTCCAAAGCCATCGTTGCAGATCACTATCATCTTCAACTGTCGCACCTTGCTGCTTCTTTCTATGTTCTACTCCTTCCAGCATCAGAGCACAGACCTCTTCCTGTGCTGCTACCTTCACTAGCTGCGCTTCCAGGGTACCTAAGTTATGATGCTTCAACAGCTGAAGAGCTGTTTCCTGCAACCGCCTTGCTACCTCTGATATTGTGTCCTGCTCATCTAAAGAACGGTTCGCTGCATCAACACCAACACGATCTGCAACGAGAACCCAGTTCATAGATGGCTCCTTCTCACCCGGCTGCAGCGGAGGGTGAAGCAGCAGCGTCTCAGCAACAGAAGAAGCTTCACCTCTCCAGAAACTTATGCCGGTCTCGCATATACCTAGAAGCTGCTCCCACGCTTCTACATATCCGGCAGCCCCTGTCTGCTCTAATGGCCGAGCAGCAACAGCTGCATCTGCTGTTTCTGCTGCACCAGGGCATTCCTCTGCTTTCTGTACGAGAGCAACGAGTGTCTGTCTAGCCAAATCATCCAAACCAGCAACAATGCCGGATGCTTCATCATTAGCACGACCAAAAGCAGCAAGTGCGCCTGCATCTCCGGCCAAAGCAAGATCCCTATACATCATTCCACCTTGAATAGCTTGCTCTAGGTCAGCTACCAGAGCGGCAGACTCTGGTAAACCAAGAGCAGTATCTAAACTAGAAGCAGGGAAGAAGCAGCCACGAAACGTCTGTAATCTATATGATTGCTCAGCAATGGCCTCCTCGTCAACTTCTTCTTCTTCTTCCTCTTCTTCCTCTTCTTCACCTTCTCCTTCCCCTGGCTGCAGTTCTGGTTGTGTTGGCTGCTGTTCTTCTTCTTCCTGCTGCGGCTCCGGCTGCTGCGGCTCCGGCTGCTGCGGCTCCGGCTCCTGCTCCTGCTGCTCTGGGGGCCCCCATGGTGTCTCTTCTTGCTGCTGCTCTTCTCCCTCTGTAGGTGTAGGCGAGGTTTCTCCAGCTGCCGGCTCTGTTGTTGGAGTTTCTTTTTTCTCGTCTTCGCCCCTAGGAGTTTCTTCTTCCTCTTCTCCCTCTACCTTTACGGGTTCCTTTGTCTCCTCAGCAGCACCGCCACCGAACAGACCTGCTAAAATAAGACCCAGCACTATCAGCAAAGCAGCAGCAGGAGCGAATTTCTTCCATTTTGCACTTTTGTCTGATGCTGCAGCGCCTTGAAGCTCCACAACATCTCCCATGTTATCATCCAGAGGGACAGATCCTGCTGTAGGAGCTGCAACATCTACTGCTGCAGGAGCTCCTTCAGGTTGTCCTGTAGTTACAACCCCATTTTCTTCAAACTCCCCTGCCTCCCCGCCAACTCCATCTAAATTTTGTGCTGCCGCTGCGAGATTGCAGCGGCAAAGGAGCAGCGAGAGCAGCAGCAGCAACACCAGAGGCAGACGGCGATGCGCCCGCTGTTGCTGCTGAAGCAGCAGCACCGGAGAACTGCGTGCCCCTCTCCGCAGCTGCGGCATTGCAGATGCAGATGATGATTGTTGCTCACCTTTTTGTTCGTACATTTTAAACATAAATTCAATATTTAAATAAAAAGGAAAAGAATAAGGGGGGGGGTGGTAAGGGATACAAGGCCTGGCGGGGGCGGCGCCGAAGCGCCGGAGAGCGCCTACAGTTGAAACCCTGTTTCAAAAATGCGAGGGAAAAACGCAATTAAATGAATAAAAATGGGACAAACTCTTTTCCCCGCGGGTAAACTTAAAAATGAGGAGAAACAGTGCAAGAAAAACGCACAAGAGGAAGCTGGTCAGTTCGATGGAGCTTGCAGTTCCTGCGGCTCTGTGGCCAGCCGCCACTGATATGGGGCTTCTACATTAACTCAATATTTATCCTTATAAATCGATAACAACCCTCTTTATACGCGTTTTAATTGTTTCTACGTTTACATTTCGTTCAAAATATACCGTTTAAACTCAGTTTTATACACAATAGTCCAAAGAAAAACCAGCTAACCTATACCCAAGCACTGGCTAGGAACAGCTGCGGGGGATCTGCGCTAGCGAGTGTATCTTCTCCCTCTTTGAATTCTTGAGCTTTTCTCCCCTCTGAATCAATCAAAATTTCTATTATAATTCAAATAGTCCATTAGGTTTCATTTTCTATAAGATATCGCGGCAAAAACCCTCTTCCTCCTCTTGGGAGAGGGGCTGTGGGGTTCCGCATATATGCTGCTTACCTCCATAAGCCCTATTGCACTTAAATTAATTTCTTTTTAGATAAAATCAAATGTACGAAGAAAATACAGCTTAATTCACCCAACAGAGTACAAGAAAGCGAACGCGCGGCGCAGGTCGCAGCTATAGATCCAGTAGCTATTCAAGTTGCAGTAGCTAACCACCTAAAAAAATGAATGCACAGAATTGTATTTAGCCTCTTTCCCACTTTCTAGATGTCCTCTTCACAGCGGAACAAGTTCCTGAACCTGCTTCATTAGTTGAAGCTCTAATTTCTCCAACTAGCGGTGCGCGAAACCCTCAAGTACAACTACGGCGAAGACCCATTGGCTGCATGCGGTGGCAATGTTAACAGCTCCTAAACATAGCTGACCTGCAGCTAAGTCAGGATACGCGTACTAGCTTGTCGCCGGCCATACTACATCTGCTCTGCCCCCTCGCCCTCGCCCCTAAGCAGCGCACACTCTACAAAAACTGGCGAGAAGGGAAGTGTGTTTCTTAGAAAAACTAAGGGAAGTTTAGCCGGGAAGTAGTTCGAGTATATACTTCTTCTAGTATTATGGTATTACCTCAATTAGAATCATATACTTCTAACTGGTCACTCAACGAACGAAGAAAGGATATGGTAATACGATGGGAAGCTGGGGGCGACTCTGCTGTTGCAGCTGCAGATCTGCAGCGCGTTGTTGCAGGCGCGCCTAATGGTTTGCTGACTGGACTGCTCCCCGTTCTTTCCGATTGCATTTTGAGGCGCTCAATAAAAGGGGATAGTTTTAGAGGCGAAGGCAATAATCCCTCTAGCCCGTCCTGTAGTTCACTGTGGTGCTGCAGAGAACAACTACACAACAGTTGCACAGTACAACTGTGTAACAGCTTTAGAAAACCACAAAAACACATACAGAGAACAACTACAGTGCATGCAGAGAACAGCTTGAATAGTTGCACAGGCGAACTACAACAGACGCAGGAAAATACAACACCAACCCCAGTGAGCAATGATAGCAGCTGCAGAACACCATGGAACTGCAGCTGTGAAGGAACTACAACGTGCACCCGGCATAAAGAAGAGCTGCACTTATCTGTCTTCTTCGTAATATATTTGTTCCACTGTTTTCCCTTGCGCAATGTGAATCTCCTAAGCATTTTCACGAAACCGAAGAGGACAAATGAAGTCGTTTGTCCGGGAGACCGAGACACACTTGTCCGAGATGTTGGCTCTTGTTATTTGCATTTCAGCCGCAAACGATCAAGCGACCTCATCCGGTTATTTCAGAATTTGGTGTATTCTCTTCTGCTTCCCTCCAGTTTGTTCACGCATAAGATCATTGTCGAACGCCCACGGGAGCTTGCGTTCCTTCCCCCTGCATTCTTCCCAAGTCCCGTAGTAGTAAAGGAGATTGGTTTTCTTGTCTTAGTTGCTGTCTGCTCTCCGCAGGTCCATCGCAGGCTTACCGCCACTTGCCGCATGCATGGCTGTCAGGCCCCGGATACGGCCTAGTTCGTCTATTCACGAGACGAGTAGCAGCCGCAGGGTGTGATCTACCTTCGCCTCTTATGCAGTTGCTGGAGAGAGTGCGCCGTTTGTGTTTTCGTTGTCAGATGCATCTCAGGGTACACTCTAATACATGTAGCTTCGGTTCATCTCCATCCACCGGTCCCTACGTATAAAAGATTATTCGCAAGTCAAGCAGGACAGACATCAACAAGTTTGTCATGCGCTACTCTGCAATTGCTTTTTACTCCCGCACCCAGAAAATGGGAATTGGATTAATTATGGCCATGGTCGGCCCATTGCAGGGCATACTACGAAACGTCAGTACCCCTGTGCGCAGGGCGTAGAATCCGTTTGATTTTTTTGGGAGCCGGGTGCACTTAACGTCTTCTAGACCACCCTGAAGAGACAGTCGCAGTCACACGCCCGTCTTGTGCTTGAGCGATGAATTTCGTTGCGATGTGCGCACCTAACCCCTAGCCAGAATCCGTCTAATGTTTTCCCGAAGCTGTGGCGAACTGAGATGTGAAAACGTCAAACTAATATGAGGCTGATGAGTACTTTGTGCGCCGCGTCTTTGCACAGGGAGTCAGCAATGCCTTTCGCCCCTGCAACTGTAATATCTCGCTCTGGAAAGCCGCATTCGAGTGCTGCACCATTCGTCGTCTTGTTCGTTTGCATTCTTTGGCAAGTAGTGGAGGCAATTATGCTGGACAAGGGGACGGGGTTCAAATTGCGTCACAGCCATATTACTATATGACTGCATATGCGTCTCCCACTTCTAGTGCATGTTGGTTTGCACTCTCTGGATCGGTTCGACTGCCTCTGCAGGTTTAACTCCAATGATGTTTGGGCAATAAAAGTGTTTTCATTCCATTGTGGAGAGGGGGCGGTGTTGCGCTTTTTCTTTCTGCCTCAGAACATGCTTAAGATATTGGGAGTATCTGATAAGGTGGTGTGGACTTCGTGGTATATGTTCTTCACCGTCTACAACTTGCCTACGCTTGTAGGGGTGGCATTCATTTCGCAGCATTTCGCCTTCACGTTGAGCGACATTTCGTTTATTATTTCTCTTCTCCTGGTGGCGCTGGTGGCCTCCATTCCCTTTGCCCTTTTCGTCACCGCGCGTTTCACCGCTGGAAACCTTGCGGGGAACTTGTTAAGGACGGCGTTGCGTCTTGCACCTTGAGGAAGGCTAGTGGAGGCTAATTCTACCTCCCCGCTTGTTGCCGACTCTCCCGTCTGTCTTGCTTTGCTTTGCTCTAGGGCACTTTGCAGCCATTCGATGTCTCCACGGCAGAGTTCATTAGTGGGGGGGTTCGTGACCCCTTTAAATCTGGCCATCTGTGCTGCCTGAGCTTTTTGTGAGCAGCAATGGCTGCATGCGCGTGGTATTTTCTCATCTGTGTTCCCATTGTCTGCCAACCATTCAGCAGTGCAGCTTGGAACTTGCATTTGCAGCAGCTCTTCATGGTTGCCTGCCCTGCATTTGCTCTTGGCGTGGTATGTCATAATGTGCCTTCCCTTCTTTCTCACGAGGCACGTGCTGAGGGTCTACAGCACAGAAGCGCTACGTCCTGCCCTTTTCTTTTAAGGGGGAACCTGGCACAGGCCTTCTTCTACTCTTCCATTCTCCTTCTGCGTGGTCCAACTCTCTGCTACAACTCGTAAGCATAACAAGGTGATTGTGCATGCGCACATGGCGTATGCAGAATCACCTGAATCCTTGCTGCGTTTCCAGTATACCGAGTATGCATGAAATGAAAGCATGCACCTACTTATGCCAGTACAAGCGCACAAAAACTACCATTATGCGTCCCCCGCTAGTCCTGTAAGCTGTACGCAAACCCAAGCCCTAGCACTAAAACAACCTTTCCAAAGATGCAGCTACGTCATGCTGTGTGCCTCCTCTCCCTCCGAGTAGAAACAACTATGGAGACTGCGCATTTCTTTGAGGGGCCAGGACCTGCCGCCGCTGCAGCAGAGCGTGTAGGAGGCTCATGTGGATTTTCTGTGATGCGCAGCATGAGGGGATGGAGGTGCGTTAGAAGGAGCCGCAGCAGAGATTGAGCTGTTGCTGCTACTGTTGTACCTAAGGGGGGATGCGCTCATGGAGCAGAGCCTTGGGATGTGGGCGTCTCGGACGACACCCACGTGCACCGACACGCGCGCCTCCCCCGCTCACCCCCCGCCTTCCTTGTAGGTGGTGTTAGCGGGGCTATGCATGCAGTGTAAAGGATAAGCTGCAGCAGAGGCTGTGGCAAAACGGCCTTGCGCTCCTCTTTGCCCCTTCAGTTCCAGCAACCTCAGCCACAGCTGCTTCTAGAGGAGCGAGGAAGTGTCTCCACATCCTTATCCCTCATGGTGGCCCTTCTTCAAGCCCAAGCCTTTAGTACAGCAGCAGCAGCAAGAGCAGCAGCAGCAACAGCAGCCGCGCCTCTGCTGCTGCACCTTCCGATGCAACTGCTGCCACTACGTACAGGTTTCAGATCAACCGAAGTGTACGGACGCACAAAAGTGTAAAATGGACTTGTGGTGCCTGTCGGAGAGATATTGCGTAGCACAGCCTGTTGCAGATGTCTGCCTTTGTGCTGGTGTTCTTCATTCATTTTTTTCCTTTTTCTCTGTCTCTACGTGTCTCTCGTATCGTTGTCTCTCGGTGCGTTCTGCGCATTGGAGATATTTCCTCCTGTTGCTCTTTGCTTGTGCCTCTCTCTCTCTCTCTCTCTCTCTCTCTCTCTCTCTCTCTCTCTCTCTCTCTCTCTCTCT
>NW_013549788.1:35284-100114 GCF_000499425.1 Eimeria acervulina
AACGACTGCAACAATGAGGGGAGCAGCAGCAACACCAGCAGCAGCAACACCAGCAGCAGCAACACCAGCAGCAGCAACACCAGCAGCTGTAGCGACACTGGCTGCCTGTTCAGCTACAAGATGAGAAGCTGCCGCCGCACGCTCACAGGCAGGCTCTTCAGGAGAGCTTCTGCCTCACACCGCTGCTGCTGCTGTTGTTGCTGTTGCTGCTGCTGCAGGTGATGCAGCAGCATGCTGCCGTTCAAAGAGTTGTCCACAGTAGGATCGACAGGCTCAGGTTTGGGCGCTACATCGTGCCCTGCAGCAGCAGCAGCCGCTGCGGCTGCTGCTGCTGCTTCCCTGTGTTTCTGAGGTCCCGCAAGGAGCAACAGCTCCACAAATGCTGACTGCAGCATCGGCAAGAGAGCCAAACTCAAGTCAAGAAGCTGCTGCTGCTGCTGCTGCTGCATATCATTGCTCTGCACCTGCTGCTGCTGCTGCTGTATATCTTGACGCTGCTGCTGCTGCTGCTGTTGCTGCTGCATCTCTTGACTATGCTGCTGCTTCTGCTGCTGCTGGCCTTGGTTGTGCTGCTGCTGCTGCTGCTGCTCCTCGATGGGAAGGTGGACTGCAGCACGCGCCTCCTCCTGGAGCATGCCGGGGCTACTGCAGCAACAGAGGCACATTATGTCGCTGCTGCAGCTGCTGTGCTGCTGCTGCACCTGCTGCTGCAGCAGCAGCAGCAACTTGAATGCACGGCTGAAGTTTCCCAGCCGCAGACTTGCGGCGAAGCCTCGAGCCCAGGTGGCCGTACACGTTAATTGCTGTTGTTCCTTCGATTCTTGCTGCTGCACTTGCTGCTGCTGTTGCTGGTGTTGCTGGAACGTCTGCTGCAAGCTCGTTACCAAGGTGAGAACAGCCCCAGTGTTGCTGCTGGCGGTGCTAACTGCAGCAGCACCAGCTGCTGCAGCAAGCAGCAGCCTACAAGACAGAGTGTGCTGCAGCAGCTGGCGATCACCTGCCCCAGCAGCAGCAGCAGTATGATCTTCTGCCGTTGTTTCTGGCGTTGCTGCTGCCGATGCCAACCGCTGCAGCAACCGTTCTAATGCTGCGCAACAAACAGTAGCCTCCGATGTGTCGGCTGCTGCTGCCGCTGCTGCAAGGTTCTGCAGTAGCAACTGCAGCAGAAACCTATCCGCCTCTGTTTGCTGGCATCTAACTGAAGCAGCGGACGCAACAGCTGCAGCTTCTGCCGCGGTAGCAGCAGGTGCAGCAGCAGTAGCAGCTGCAGCTGCTGGTGCAGCGGTAGCAGGAACTGGGGCAGCAATGTGCACAGCTGCAGCAGATTGTTCTGCTACATGCGAAGAGGCATCAGGGGCCCTCTCTGCTTCTGTCGCTTCTCCTGTTTCTGCTTCGTCTGCGGCTTCTGGTTCTGCTGCTACTGCTGTTGCTGTCGCTGCTGCTGCTTCTGCTGCTGCAAGCCTGCGTCGCTGGACGAGGCAGCACTGCCGCAACGCCCGAAACTCCTCCTGAGCTGAGTCCCGCCACAGGTGCCTCCATGCTTCTTGCTGCTGCCTGCGCTGCAGCAGCAGCAGCCGGGCCCTGCACAACTTTCCCCCCAAGCAGCAGCAGCTGCTGCTGCTGCTGCTGTTGCTGCTGCTACTGCTGCTGCCATTGCTGCTGCTATTGCTGCTGCTGTTGCCGCAGCCACATATGCGCTGCTGCTGATCCTTGATGCTGCACTTGTGTATAGGCGGACTTCCTTCTGGCTGCTGTTTCTGTTGTTGTTGCTGCTGCTGCTGTTGCTGCAGTTTGTGAAGCCTCTGCTGCAGCTCCTGTAGGCTGACTGCGCTGCTCATCTCGTTAGGGGCCCTACAGAAAATAGGCCCCTTCCCCCATTCTCGGTGCAGCCGTTGCTGCCGCCGCTGCAGCTCCTCAGCGTCTGCTGCCAGCTCAAATGCCTGCTGCTGCTGCTGTTGTTGTTGTTTCTGCTGCCACTGCTGTTGCTGCTGCTGCCACAGCTGCTCCTGTTTCTGCTGGCGACGCATGCGGGCCGTCGCCCGCTGCTCCACCGGTAGGGGCGGAGTCACCTGTTCCAGCAACACCTGCTGTTGTTGCTGCAGCGGCAGCAGCAGCAGCTGCTGCTGTTCATCTGCTTCGCTGCTCTCGCGGGATGTGCAAGTATCTTCCACAGGGTCTATCAATGGGTTTAGCAACTTCGCCATTTCTTTCTGCTGCAACTTCTGCTGCTCCTGCTGCCGCTTCCCTTGCTGCTGCTGTTGCTGCTGCTCTTCCTGCTGCTGTTGTTGCTCCTGCTGCTGGTGCTGCTGGTGCTGCTTGCATTTGCTGCTGTCGCGAGGTGAAAAGTCTTCTTTGTTGTTGCCGCCTCCCGAGGGTAGCCTTGAAGAACACTTGTTCTGCTGCTGGTGTTGCTGTTGCTCCTGTTGCTGTTCTTGCTGCTGTTGCTCTTGCTCTGCCTCTATGTGCTGCTGCAAATAAAGTGAGGGAGCCTCTGTGAAGCAGAGGCCTTGCGTGGTTGAGTTTAAGTCGTCTGGAGATACAGCAGCGCTGCTGCTGCAGGTGATGTTGTTGCTGCTGCCAGATGTCCGCTTCTTCTTGCTACTGTTGCCGTCGTTGATGCTGTGGCTACGCATCTCGCTAGACCTGCGGATGCTGCTGAGCTGCTGCGCCTTCGTGCTGCAGCAAAGAGGCTGTGCAGCTGCCAAGCGCCTAGCCAGCAGCAAACGACGGCGGCCGCAACAACCCAACACCAAAGACCGTCGGTGCATCTGTTGCTGCTGTTGCTGCTGCTTTTGTGTTCGTAGTGGCTGCCGTTGTTGTTGCTGCTCTCGTTGCTGCGGATGTTGCAGCACAGGCAACTCGACAGCGTTGCGCTTCGAGGAAAAGCCTGTGATATGTTTGCTGCAGCTGAATCCACGACTGCTGCTGCTGCTGTTGCTGCTGCTGTTGCTGGTGGAGCTGCTGCTGCTGCCATTTGGGGGCTGCGTGAGCGGCAGCAGGTTCGGCGGCGCCGTACATTTTCTGTTGCAACTGCTGCTGTGTTTGCTGCGCTGTTGCCTAGCGAGCCACTGCACGATGCGAAGCTTGTGTCGTGAGGCTGGCATTTGCTACTGCTGCTGCTGCTGCTGGTCGTGGGCCGCTGTTGCTGCTGCCCGTGAGCGCTTGCTGCTTCCTCTGCTGGGGATGCCCCGAGGCACTTTTCATCAGCGTTTGTGGCGCAGCAGCAATGGCTTCAGCAGCAGCTTATGATGCGTGTATCGCTTCTCTTCCACCTCTGCAGCAGCGCGAGCAGCAACAGCAGCAGCAGCGGCAGCGGCACCAGCAGCAGCAGAGCCTGTAGAACTCCCCGAATGACGTTGCTTGAGTAATATACACATTATAATTCATGAGAAATCACATATTTCGAATCCATCTGCTTCTTGGAGGGGGCACGGGCCCTGGGGGCCCCCTTGGGGGCCCCTCCGGGGGCCCCACTGGGGGCCCCACTGGGGGCCCCTCGCGGGCCCCATTGAGGGCCCCTCTGGGGGGTCACTCTAGGGGTCCCTCTGGGGGCCCCATTGAGGGCCCCTCTGGGAGGCCCTCTGGGGGACCCTCTTGGCGCCTTAGTGTGGGCCCCAGTGGGGGCCCCAACGGGGGCCCCTGTTCTTCTTTCTGTCTTCTGTGCAATGCATGCTACTGAAGCAGCTTAAAGGCGAAGAGCAGGGTTTAATGGGTTATATCAGTATGCATTTTAATCAAATAGCCGGGTGTATGCACAGTTGTGAGGAGACACCCTATAAAAGAGAAGACAAAATTGAGAAAAAAAAAACAAGTGTACGGGGAAAAAAGGAAAAATAAACGCCAAAGGCCCCCTAACAAATACAAGAAATGACAGTACTCACAAGTGCAACAGCAAGGCATAGTGCTGCATACGACTGCTGCTGCGGCAGCTGCCGGTGTTGCTGCTGGCGCTACCTGTGTTGCTGCTGCTGCTGCGGCGGATGTTGCTGCTGCTGCGGTGTGGGTGCTGGCCTTGGAACTGCAGCAGCTGCGGCAGCAACGCGTGCATGCAAACCGCTAAAGCTCTTCGCTGCTAGAGTTCTCCCTGTAGAAGCCAATCCTTTGTTGATGCAGCAGCAGCTGCTGCATCAAACCCTCTTCCTCTGTTAATTGCAATACAGAAGCAGCGGCCCCACAGGTGCAGCAAAAAAGGCATAGGGCGCAGCAGCAAACTACAGGTCTCTTCAATTGCTTCTCCGTGGCTCCTGTAGCTACCTGGCACCCAGCTGTCTGCGGTTAGCTAGCATCGAGCTGTCTGTAGCTAGCTAGCACCTAGCTGTCTGCAGCTAGCCAGCATGTAGCTGTCTGCAGCTAGCTAACAGCTAGCTGTCCGCAGATAGCTAGCACGTAGCTGACAGCAGCTAGCATCTAGATAGATGCCTGCAGCTAGCTAGCATCTAGGTGTCCGTAGCTAGCTAGCAGCTAGCTTTCCGCAGCTAGCTAGAATCTAGCTGTCTGCAGCTAGCTAGCAGCTAGTTATCAGATGGCTCGCCCTAAGGGCTTTCGCTGCTGGGTCCCAGCTAGCCGCAGTATGTCCCTTTGTTTTCTTTTTGTGTTTGTCATTGTCTCTTCTTTTTCAATCTCACGGTGTTTGCTGTCTCATCTGTTTTCATCTCTGTTTTGTCGCTATCTCCTATTCTCCTTCACGAGTGTAAAAGCCCTTCTAAGCAATGCAACTAGGGTTTAGAGTTTAGGGTTTAGGGGTTTCTCTTAAAAGCCTTCCAGAAGTGAAACCTCGCAGCGACCCATCTGGAAGGCGCAGCAGCAAAGAGCCATCATATCCAAGGCCCTCTAGTATTCCAGTGTATTTCCCGTGTTGCAGCAGCTGCTGTTGCTGTTGTTGTTGCTGCTGTTGCTGCTGCTGCTGCTGCCCGTCCAGCAGCAGAGAGACGCGCTCGCCTGTGTAGGCCAGGTGCTGCGCCACAGCAGCACGCAAAGGAGGGAAGCCTTGCCGCTGCAGCAGCAGCAGCAGCATTCCTAACTGTTCATGCAGCAGGCCTAATACTCTTTCAACAGACAAATCGCTGTTTATAACACTGTCACTGTTGCTGCTGCTGCTGCTGCTACTGTTGCTGGAGGCGAGGAAAAGCGAAGACGGGGGCGGCCACATGGCAAGGTCGGTGCATTGGTGCAGCAGCATTTGTTTTTGTCTCTGTTGCTGCTTGAGCTGCTGCTGCTGCTGCTGCTGCAGTGCCTCTCGCACGTCTGTGCTGCCCTGATAGCAGCAGTCCCCTAGCTGCCCCGTGGGGTGGCTAATTAGATTAAGGCCAATGCCCATCAAAACAACAACATCATCAGGTGCATGAGTTCCTAATCCTGCTGCTGCTGCTGGTGCTGTTGTTCCAGCTCCCGTTCGCCCCGAAGCAGCAGCAGCAGCAGCAGCTAGGTTGCGGTTAGTGTTCTGGCAAAGGACTCCTGCAATTTTCTTGCCATTGACAAGGACGTCATTCACCCACTTTATCTGGGGAGAAGCAACTCCTAGCTGCTGCAGCACGCGCTGCACAGAGAGCGCAGCAACAAAAGGCAGGTGCAGCAGCAGCTGCTGCTGCTGCTGCTTCCACGGCAGCAAATACGTCGCATGCAGGTTCCCCGCTGCAGAGACCCAACGCCGCTCCTCTCCTGTGTCTCCTCTGCGCGTGCCAACCCCAGCAGTCTGCTGCGCTGCAGTAATGCACAGACACCAGCCCCCCTCCCCCTGCTGCTGCTGCTGCTGCTGCAGCAGGTGTAAAGACACCAGCTCGTCTAAATGCCGCTCAGCCCACTTCTGAGTGGAGTCAAGAGAAGGGAACGACAACTCCACTACTCCCAATGATGCCCCACAAACCCTGCGAACCTCCGCAGCTGAAGGAGGCACATCTGCTGCTGTTTCTGTTGCTGCTGCTGTTGTTGTTGCTGCTGCTGCTGCTGTTGGTACTGGTTCTGCTGCAGTGGCAGCTGATGATGGTGCAGATGAGGAAGATGGAGCTGGAGGGGCGGTAGGTGCTGCACGCGTTCTAGCTGCTGCTGCTGCTGCTGCTGCTTTTGCGGTTCTCGATGCCGTCACCGGCGCTGTTGGCATCGTTTGACCGAGCCGCTCGCCAGGGGAAGCCCCTTTAGAGTGCGCTGCACAGACACCGGCTGCTGCTGCTGCTGCTACTGCTGCTGCTGCTGCTGCGTCACGACGCCCTTCAACGAGATTGATTCTATGGCTGGACCTCAGGAAGGAGAAATGCCGCCGGTTTCTAAGGGCCTTGCCGCTCAAGCCAGCCTGTTGCGGGGGTAGCTGTTGCCGCTGCTGGTGCTGCTGTTGCTGCTGTTGCTGCTGTTGCTGCTGCGCTGCGTATAGGCTAAAAAAGGAGCAACACTTCGCTATCGGCCTAGGGGCAGGGACAGTAAACCTGATGCTGCCGCAACTACTAATACTACTACTAGTGCCGCTGCTGCTGCTGCTGCTGGCTCTACGACCCCGGGAGACGAAACTGCAGCAGGCCTTATCAGCGTGTAGCTGCAGCAGCAGAAGAAGCAGCAAGGGCACGGACGGCAGAAGCTTCGTCTTGAAACAACGGCGATGCCGCAGTTCCGTTGTCGCTGCCGTTGCTAAGGCTGTTGTCGTTACTGCTGCTGCTGCTGTTGTTGCTGCGGTTGCTGCTGCTGCTGCTGTTCCTGCTGATTTCCCAAGACGACATCCTCCCTCGCTACGAGACATCAGCTCAAAGCGTCAGTTCATGGCTTGCTGCTGCTGTTGGGTGCAGCCGCTGCAGCAGCAGAAGATGGAGGCGACCGCTGTCTCTGCCGCTCCTGCTGCTGCTTCTGCTGTTGCTGCAGCTCTCCCCATGAAGCTAATGCCTGTAAGCAGCAGCTGCAGCCTAAATGTAACAAGGGTTTAGAAAATGTCTCTTCTGCTAAGCCAGCTATGTAGCCGCAGCCGCTTCTACAGCTGCTGCTACATCTGCTACAGCTGCTGCTGCTGCTGCTGCTGCTGCTGCTGTTGCTGCCCGTGTCGGGGGCTGGTGGGAACCGCCCCCCAGGAAGGGGGGTTGCTCTGCTGCTATGCCTGCTGCAGCGGATCTTAGACTTTAATAAATTGATTAAACCTCCCTTTCCTTTTTCCTTCTAGTTGTAGAAGCCGCAGCAGCAGCAGCAGCATCAGCTTCAGCAGCAACTGCAGCAGCAACCGCAAGGCACGCGGTAAGGGACCGCTGCTCATTGCGTGGAATCTGTTGGTAGCAGCAGCAGCAGCTGCTGCTGCTGCAGAAAGAAGTCTCTTAATACGTTTAGTGAATCTGTCTTCCTCTTTGCTGCTGCAGCATCAGACACATCTTAGCCCCTTCAGCAGCAGCAGCAGCAACAGCAAAAGCTGCTGCTGCAGCTGGTGGTGTTGCTGCTCGGCTTGTACAGCTCAGCAGCGGAAGGAGAAGAACAGCACTCCGCTTATGCCCGATTAACTAACGAAGCTGTGGAAGGGCCTCTCAGCTACAGCGGTAGCGGCAGCGGCAGCAGCAGCAGAGGCAGAAGCAGCGAAATCGCTTGCAGCAAGACAATCCTTCTGAAAGAGGTGCCCGCAATGACGGCTCCCTGCAGCGAAGAGGGTTCTACCGATGCTGTGGCAGTAGCAGATGGAACGCACAGAGGTGCTGCTGCTGCTGCTTCAGGAGACGCAGCTGCAGCAGCACCAGCAGCAATAGATATACCAGCAGATTCAGCAGCAGCAGCAGAAGCAGATTCAAAAGCAGCAGCAGAAGCAGTAGATACAGTAGCCGATTCGGCATCGGCAACACATTCAGCGGCACCAGCAGCAGATGCAACATCAGAGACACCAGCAGATTCAGCAGCAGCAGATACACAAGCGAGTGATGCTGCAGGAAGTCCTCCAAAGCCGGTGAGGCGTAGCAGCACACGTTTGGCTGCTCTGCCGCACGCAGTAACAGCAGCAACAACAAAAGCAGCTGCGGTAGGTGCTGCAAGAACACAATCAGCAGCAGCGGCGGCTGCTCCTGCTGCTGCTCCTGCTGCCGTACCTCGCTGTATGTGCACGGATGACCCCATTGAGGATCTCCTGCAGCAGCATCGGCGCCGTTCGCTGCCATCGCTGCCGCTGCAGCTGCCACTGCGGCTGCTGCTGCCGTATGCAATGCCGCACAGGCCGGGTAAGGCTGCTGCTGCTGCTGCTGCTGCTGATGCTGCTGCCGATGCCGCTGATGCTACTGCTGCTGCTGCTGCTGATGCTGAAACAGCTTCCCACGGAGCACGAAAGAGGTTGAAGACATCACATGCGGCCCCGGAAGGACAGCAGCAAGAGCAGCAAGAGCAGCAACAAGAGCAGCAGCAAGAGCAGCAGCAGCAACGCGAGCAGCAGCACGAGCAAAATCAAGTGAAGCAGCAGCCACAGGAACAGCAGCAAGATAAGAAGCAAGAGCAGCAAGAAGGCCAAGCGCTGCTGCAGCAGAATCAGGAGCAGCAAGGTAACGGGCGGGAGCACACCACGAAGCAGGAACAGCAGCAGGAGAAACTGAAGCAGCAGCAGGACGAAGAAGACAAGCACCAACAGCAGCATCAGAAGCAGCAGCAGCAACAGCAGCAGCAGCAGCAGCCGGGTGTGGTTCTGTACACTGCTTCTCTGCTGCTTGAAGAGGTAACAAGCTTTTGCGAACAGAAAGTCACCCTGGAGTTGCTGCCTCACAGGCTGCAGCCAAGTGCTAGCAAGACCAAGAAGCAGCAGCAGCAGAAGCAGAAGCAGCAGTTCTCCTCTCTTGCTGCTGCGCTCACGTGGCTGCAGCAGCAGCTGCACAGCGAAGGAGCAGTGCTGCCTGCAGCAGCGGGCTGTCTCTGCACCAGCTACAAAGTTGCTTTCGACTGCATGCAGCAAGATCCAGCAGCAGCAGCAACAACAGCAGGAACAGCAGCACCACCACCAACAGCAGCGCCAGCAGCAACGGCAGGAACAGCAGCAGCAACAACCGAAGAGACAGCAGCAGCAGCACCAGCGGAAACAGCAGCAGCAGCACCAGCAGAAACAGCAGAAACAGCATCAGCAGCATCAACGCATGCACCTTGCATCTCAGCTGCCATACTGGAAGCGGCCACACAAGAGGCACAGGAGGCGCTGCAGCTGCTGTCTGTCTTTAAAAGCCTAAAAGCAGCAGCAGCAGCAGGAAAAGGAGATTTTTTGGAGAGATGCGACGCCCCATCATCATCGTCTGCAGCAGCAGCAGCGGCAGCATGGGCCGCAGCAGCAGCTGACCCTCCTCGGTTGCAGCGGTGCAGCAGGCACAGGAGCAGCAGCAGCAGCAGCAGCATGGGCCGCAGCAGCAGTAGCCGGTGCAGCTGCGAAGACGTGCTGCGCGTTGCTGCTGTGGGCAACTGTTGCTGCTGCACGTTAAGCTCTCCATGGGTGTCTTTGTCTGCGTGGCGTTGCTTTCGTGTTGCTTCTCACCCCTCTCTACGGCTGTATGATGTGCTGCTGCTTGCTGCAGCGCAGCGGCGGCTGTTTGCTGCCAGTGACTCCTCACCGGAGCAGCTGCAGCAGCTGATGGAGGCATCTGCTTTAGTTGCGTGCATGGAGCACCAGCAGCAAGACCCTTCCTTGGCGGCAGATGTTGCTGCTGCTGCTGCTGCTGATACCGCCATGCAGTGCGCAGCTGCTGCCGTACGGGAACTCGTCAGCGCCTCGGGCAACAGCAGCACCAGCAGCAGCAGCAGCAGGAGAGTTGCCACATGGCTTGCTGCACCCAATCCCTTTGCAGCAGCAAAACGCGCAAGCCACGGCAGCAGCGGCAGCTGCAACAGGTTGCCACGGCAGCAGCAGCAGCCCACATGCTTGCCGTTCCTGATTGTGCTTCCCGAAGAGGACCTGCTTGGCAACAGCGGGGCAGCAGCAGCAGCAACAGCAGCAGCAGCAGCACAACGAGCCTGGGCCCTGGGGGCTCCTCCTGCTGTCCCTCTCATTTGCGGCAGCACCTTCTACAGTGCGCCCTCAAGGGACAGCAGCAGCAGCAGCAGCGGCAGCAGTAGTTGTTGTTGTAAAGATGGGAGCAACAGTCAAGACGGCAGCAACAAGGACAGCAGCAGCAACAGCGGCAACAGCAGCAGCAGCAGCAAAGGAGCCGAATCACCTCACATCTCAGGAGATTGCGAGGGATTTGTTGCTGCAGCTGCAGGACAGCAGACGCTGCGCTGCTGTTGATATGTGGAGTGCCGCAGCTGCTGCTGCTGCCTCTGTCTCTAATTGTCTCTCTTTTAATAAATTTAACTGTCTCCTTTCATCTAAATGTTTTCAGTGAAGCGGCTGCTGTAGACAAAGGGTCTCTCATTTGCTTCTGTCTCTGTCTCAGCTTGTTTATTGATCTTTTTCTCTCTTTTAGGCTTCGTGCTGTCTCCTCTATATCCCTCTCCTCTGCTGTCTTCTTTCTCTTCCGTGAACTCCTATCTCTCCCTGATGTAGCAACTGTCTCGTTGCTGCCGCTGTCCCCTTGCTGCAGCTGTCTCCTTGCTGCAGCTGTCTTATTTGCTACAGCTGCCTTCCTGCTGTGGCTGCTTACGTGCTGCAGCTATCTCCATGCTGCTGCAGCTGTCTCTTTGCTTTGCTGATATACTGTATAGTATTACAGTATATAATATATAGTATATTATACACAGTATTTATCTGATGTGCAATATATAATATATAATATAAAAGAACAATATTAAGTGTAGTACACATATAATATGTAGGATAATGTGTAGTACAAAATATCAAATATAGCATATATCATATATAGTATATAGTCTGTAGTCTATAGTATAGAAGATAGTATATACAATACATAATATATATGTAATGATTCATAACTTATATGCATATATATATATATATGCATATTTGTATGAGGAGCCAAATGCCATATATCTATTTATATACAATATTTGTAATAAGCATGCCTCAATAATGTTTCTATATACATATATGTATAAATATATATATGTACACACATATATATATATATATATATATATTGATCTGTATATACATATTTTTACTCGTATTTGTTTGGTAAGAAAATTCCAGAGAGAAGACAGAAGGTGGCAGGCTTTCGTAGAGAGTGTGAGTTGGAGTGTATAGGCACTTCAGCAGCACCATTTCTGTGATAATTACATCCGGCTAAAGGCTTGTATATAGTTTGCTGCTGCAGCAGTAGCGCCAGCAGTAGCAGCAGGAACAGCAGCAGCAGCAGCAGCAAGAGCAACAGCAGCAGCAGCGACATCAAAGGCAGCAGAAGGAACAGCAGCTCTGGCAAAAACAGCAGCAGAGATATCAACGGCCGAAGCAGAACAAGAGAAGCAACAACAGCAGCTGGAGCAACAGCAGCAGCAGCAGCAACAACAGCAGCAGCAAGAATAACAACAGCAGCAGACAGTTTGTCTTTCATTCCTTTTCTATTATTCTCCTGCTGCACTGCAACGGGAAACAATCGAAATAAACGCCAACAACACAGAAAAAAATGCTTTAAAGTTAATATCAAAAGGGATTAATAATTGTAATAATAATTAATAATATTAATATAAGCATCTACTGTTCAATATGCAGAAAATTTCCCCTAGGGTCCAATGTTTGCTGCTGCGCGGCCTCGAGGCTTGCCTAGGAGATTTATCTTCTTTTTATTATCCTATTTAAATATTTTATTGATATTCATAGTAGACATATTTGTGTAATTAAAGGCAACAAAACCAAAACACTCTGGGGCCCCTCATTACAGTAAGGGAGGGAAGGGGCCTCAGGCACTCGGAGTCTCCCTGCTGCTGCTGCTGCTCCTGATACAGTAGTTGTTGCTGCTGCTGTTGCTCCTTCCGCTGCTGTTTCTGCTTCTTCTGTTGCTGTTATACTGCTTTCTTTATCATTCACAACGAGAAGAACAGCCCCTTGATGCCGTTCTGTGGAGGGGGGCCCCTGGGGGCCCCCCGTCTCCCGCTTCGGGGGCCCCCACGTTTGCCGTGGTCTCCCCAAATAAGCAGCAGCAGCCGCAGCAGGGGGAGGAGCCTAAGGCATACACAGGCGTGGAGATGGAAGCCTGCACTCTTCCAAGCCTCCGGTGGGGCCCCACAGTCACCAGTGTCTCTTTCTTTTAGTAGCCTCAAGCAGGTAAGAAGCTGCAGTAATGCTGCTGCTGCTGCTGCGGTTGCTGCAGCGCAGGTAGCAGCAGCAGCAACATCAGCCAGAGAAGAGCCATCCGCCGCTGCAGCGGCGCTGCCAACAACACCAGGGGTCGCTGCAAAAGCAGTAACAGAAGCAGTATCAGCAACAGAAGCAACAGAAGCACCAACAACAACAGCAGCAGCAGCTGGAGTCGAAGCAACGCATGTAAACTTGGAGGTGTCTTTATTTCTGAAGCCTCTGTTAGCAGCAACTAGAGGCGGAACAGAACCGCTGGCAGATGCTGCTGCAGTGCATGAGGCTGCTGCTGCTTTTGCTGCTGCAGCAGATGCAGCAGAAAGGGGAGGGCAGCCTTTTCTCTATTGTTATGATATCTCTGACCCCGTCTACTGCAGGCTGCTCAGGCCAGCCATGCCCTCAACCCCAGCAGCAGCAGCAGCTGCTGCTGCTGCAGCTGCTGCTGCAAGTGCGATGCGGCCGCAGCAGCAGCAGCCGCAGCAGCAGCAGGCTTGGAAACACCTCGGGTCGCCGTTCTACGTGGTGCTGCTGCAAGCGCTGCATGCTGCAGCAGCAGCACGAAGGTCTCGTACCGCCTCTGCACCTGAGGAAAGTCGACCAGTAGCAGCAGCAGCAGCAGCAACAGCAGCAGCAACAGCAGCAGCAGTTTCTGCAGCAACCAGCAGACTGGGTGAGACTGCCCTTAGCAGCAGCAGCAGCAGCTTCGAGACCTCTGCTGCAGAAGTTGCTGCTGTGTGGCAGCTTCAGGTTGCAAAGGATTTGCGAAGGTTGCGTCACGCAGCAGAATTTCTGCAGCAGGGCGAAGGTGGCGCTGCTGCACCTGCTGCTGCTGCTGCTGCGGCTGCAGCAGCAGCAGCATCGACAAACCCCCTGGCACTGCAGCAGCACCAACTGGAAGCAGCAGCTGTATCCCTTTTCTGCAGCGCAGCAGAGGCAGTAGCGGTCCTCGCGGAGATGCAAATGAAGCCTTCAGTGCGAGATGCTGTGCCGACTTTGCTGCTGTATGTTTGTTTGCTGCTGCTGCTGCTGTTGCAGCCCCTAATGCTGCTGCGAAATGCATGCGTGGCTGCTTGCTGTCTTGTTGGATGGCAGTGCGTCGGCAGCAAGAAGGCGGCGATGCTGCTGCACATCGTTAACCAAACCCTCTAAACTCGGGTCGCTGCTGCTGCTGCTGCTGCTGCTGCTGGTCCACTTTTTGCTTCTGGTGCTGCAATGTGCATGCAAAGCTGCAGCTGCCAGCCCCAATATGCTGTTTGATTCCTTTCCTTGTTTCTTTGCAGCACATTGGAGCGACTTCGCTTATCACAGAGGCTGGGCCGAAGTCAATCGCAGCAGCAGCAACAGCAACAGCAGCAGCCTATCGTGGAGGCAGGGACGTCTATGGGTGCTTCGGAAGAAGCGGAAGCAGCAGCAACAGCAGCAGCAGCAGCACAAGCTGCTGTGCGATGCCTGCACGCTTTGGGTCGCTGCCAGTTGTTCAGTGAGAAGCTGCTGCAGGAGGTCTCTGTACACCACATTGCTGCTGCTGATGCGGACACTCTCGCTCTTTATCTCTTTGAGTGCGGCCGTATGGGTCTCCGCTGCAAGCGCTATATAGGTGAGTTGCATATGCACCCGAAGTGAAAGCCCTCTGCCGTTGCTGCAGTTGCTGCTGGTCTGGCTGGCGCTGCTGCTGGTGTTGCTGCTAGTTTGGCTGTTGCTGCTGGTGCAGCAGCGGCAACTGCTGCTGCTCTAAGTGGTTCTGTTGTTGATGCTGCAGCGCTGCAGCCGGTGTTGGTGCTGCAGCAGTTCTATGGGCATGAGTTGTGTTTGTCTTGTATGAGATATTTGGGTGTTTGGGGTGTACGTACACCTCAGATGGATGCTTCGACAGGGCATTAGCTGCTGTTGAAGAGATGTCTGCTGCTTCCTTACTGCTGGCTTGTGCGGGTCTCTACCGCTTCTGTTCTGACTGGAAGCCTTTCTACGAGCGTGCAGCACCTCGGCTGCTGCAGCAGGTGAGGCCCTGAGGGTTCTATTTAATAATAGCACTTGCGATAAACAAAGATGAAGTGGCGTGCAGGCTTATATGCATGCACAGCAGGTACACAGCCTGCTGCTGCTGCTGCTGCGTTGTGGAGGTACACCACGTGATGCGGGAGGCAAGGCGCAGTTGCGGGTGTGGGGTGTGCTGCTGCAGCTCAGCAGCATGGACTTCTATCAGCTGCGGTTGATGCTGCGCCTCTCTAAGCATCTCAACCCGGCACTAAAAGACCCCCAGCTGCTGCAGCTCTCGAAAGAAGCTGCTGCTCTCCTCACTTCCGCTGTACCCTCTCTAGACCTACAGCAACTCTGCTGGTCAGCAGCAGAAACAACTACAACCCTCTGCTGTTGTAGCTTCTGCTGCCGATAGTGCTGCTGCTGCTGCTTTTAATGCAGCTGCGTTTGCTGCTGAAAATAATGAAGATGGCGGTTCTGGTGCTGCTGCTTGTGATGGAGGTGCCACTGGTCTCCCTGCTGCTGCTGCAACTAAACTGCTGTTGAGTTGGGCTCTCGATGCTGGTGACTGTGATACTTTTTGGTGCTGCTGCTGCTGCTGATGATGATGAATAGGGTTCTGCTGCTGCCGATGATGGTGCACATGCTGCTTCCTCTGCTGATTTTGCTCCGGCAGCGTCGCTGCTTCTGCTGCTGCTTAGTTATAAACTCTTTACAGATGTTAGTTTTGCGGTTGCTGCAGCATCGCCACCTTTGTTGAACGGAGGTGTCCAGACACCCCACCGGAGTACGAAGTCCTCACGAAGGCCCTTGTGGCCGCTGTAGAGGCATCAGCGCCTCCTCGCCTACCAGCACAAGCAGCAACAGCAGCGGGGAAAGCAGCAGCAGCAGGAACAGCAGAAGCAGCATTGGAGGCAGGAACACCAGCAGCACCACCAGCAGCAACAGCAGCAACAGCGGGAGAGGCGGAGCGTGTAGCTACAGATCCTCTGTCTCTTGTGCATCCTCTGCACGATTTGGTAGACTTAGTGGATTGCACTGCTTCTCATGGAGTGCAGAGTTCAGTGGTGCCGCGGGTTGAGGCAGTTGTTGCTGCGAGGTATACCGGTGCGTCTGCGTGCAGAGACCACAAGCTGGACCCAGACACCGCGAGGTGTACAGACACCGCAGCGCATATGCGAAACCCCAAGTTGAAAAATATGTATATATGTATATGCACCCATATATATGCATCTGTATGTACGCGCATATATATATATATATATATTTGTTACATGCATATACAGATTGACATATGTAGGTATAGATTTGTGTGAATGCATCCCATCACATGTGTATATATATATATACATATATATATATATGCATATAATACATGCATATAATATTAGGGACTGTGAGCTGCTGCACATGGCTCTGCGCTAACGGACGGAGCCGAGACTCACACGGAGACGCAAAAGACACTGCAGAAACAGAGACACAAGAAAACAAGGAGACACCAAGACACAAGAGACTGAGAGACAGATCTACAGAGTGTTGATGGGAGGCAGTCTATCCCTTGTTTGATTTCTCTCTGCGTTGAGCGCTTCTTCTCTGCAGTGGCTTTGCTTTCTGTCTCGAGTGGGTGGTGCTTGCCTTATCCGACACCGCTGGGCTCTTACTGCTGCTGTTGCTGCTGTTGTTGCTGCTGCTGCTACAGAGATTGAATACAGCGTAAACTTCACCCTGTGGCTCATTTGCCTCGATGCCTTCTCTCGAATCAAAGGCCACTACCCCCACTTGCTGCTGCAGCATATCACATCAAACATCTGCAAGCCACTAGCAAGCAGCAGCAGCAACAACAACAGCAACAGCAAGGGGACTTGCAACCGCAGCAAAGGCAGCATATCGAGCCCTATCGATTCCCTCAGCGCCCTCCAGAGACTCAAATTCATGCAGGCCCTCACTCGCCTCTCCTTCTTTCCCCTCCCAGTTATTCAGGTATCTTCAGGGTTTAGGGTATAGGGTTTAGGGTTTAGGGTTTACGGGTCGGGGTATGAACAGTGGTGCTTTAGCCACCTGAAATAATCAGGATGCAGTCACAAACCCGCATCTGCTCATGCTTCCTCTCATCAAATCAGCAGCAGCTGCAGTAACAACAGCAGCAACAGTAACAGCAACAACAGCAGTCGCAGCTTCAGCGGCAGCAGCAACAGTAGCAGTAGCAGCTGCGGTAGCAGCAGCAACAACAGCAGTAGCAGCTGCAGTAGCATCAGCAGCAGTAGCAGTAGCAGTAGCAATTGCAGCAGCAGCAGCAACAGCATGTGTTTTTTATTGGATAACAGCACGAGCTTGTATTTTTCTTTTTGTGTTGCATTTGTCTGTTTCATTAAGTTATGGTGCAGCAGCGTGGAGGGCGAGTTGAATTTGCTGCGGAGTTTGAGGGACGCGATGACCTGCGTCTTTCCTTTGTCACTTGCGGTGTACATACACCCCGTGTTGTTCTCTCGAGCCTTTCGATTTGTGGAGAGCAGATACAACAGAGAGAGACCCAGGTCTGGGTTGCTGGCTTCTGACAGGTGCTTCGCCCGTACAGCTGCGATTGCTGTTGCTGCTGCTGCTGTTGCTGCTGTTGCTTTTCCTTTTGCTGCTGCCGTCGCTGCTTTTGGTAGTGGTGGTGCTGCTCGTGTTGCTTTTGCTGCTGTCGCTCCTACGTTTGGTGGTGCTGCTGCTGCTTTTGGTGGGGTTGCTGCTTCTTGTTTCGGTGTTGCTACTGCTGCTGGTGTTGCTGTTGCGGCTGCTGTTGTTGCTGCACGTGGCGCATGGCGGGCTAGGGGAGGCCTGTGCCGCTTGCTGCTGAGGTATATCTGCAGGTGCTTCTTTTATTTATTGTGTGTATAGTGCGCTAGCGAGGAAATCTTTGTTTTTACTGTTCCGTGTGGTGCCTGGTGTACAGACACCTCGAGCCTCTGTTTCTCTCGCATCTCTGCTGGGCCTTCCTTGTCGCTGAGATGCAGCGCAAGCCCTTCTTTGTTACTCTCCTAGATCGCGCCCTGGCGCTGTCTCCTCCCCCTACAGCCCCGGTGTCTCCTGCAGCAGCAGCAGAGGAGGCGTTTGCTGCTTGTAAGAGCCAAACAGCCTCTGCAGCAGAAGCTGCTGCCGAGGATTTCACTGCAGGGGGACCCGTGCCCTGGCGTATGCGGGATGTTACCGCGCCGGTTGGCAGCAACAGCAGGAGCAGCAGCAACGCTGCTGCTCCCACTGCCGCTCCTACTGCTGCTGGTGTTGCTGTTGACGCTGCTGGTGCTGGCGCCTCTGGAGGTTCTGCTGCAGCAACAAAAGACCGCGCTGCAGCGACGGGAGACGGTGCAACAGCAGCAGGAGACTATGCTACAGCAGCAGAAGGCTGTGCTGCAGCAGCAAGAGAGACAGTGCCGTGGCAACTGAGCCTTCCAATGACTCCCCTTGACTGCATCACCTACCGCAGCCACTGCGAGCCGGCGGTGCTGCTGCAGCAGGTGTGCCGGTTGCTGCAGCTGGAAGCCCCGCAGCTGGCAGCAGCAGTGCAGCAGCAGCAAACGTTTAGGGCCCACGCCGAGGCCGTTATACGGTGGAAAGGAGATAGGCAGCAGGAGCTGCAGCAGCTGCTTGCGGAGGTTAAGGGTGCGGCAAGAGAAGAATTGCATTATTTGTTTTTTGTCTGCACACGGAATATGCTTGGGGTGTTCTTCTCTCTTGTTTTCATTTCTGCTTAAGTCCCTTCATGTGAGCCTCTTTATCTCCTCTGCGTTGTATCTGTCTTTCTTTCTCTTCCTGGTTTTGTTATTGTCTCCTCTTTGGTTCTTCAACTCCTCAACTGTGGTTCTGCTCGTTCGTTTTTTGTTTGCTTCTCTGCTGATGCGGCACCCCTTTTAAGGAGTGAGATGACTAGCTGCGACCGTCTTTAGCTGTGTGTGGCTCGTATGAAGCCCTCTTAACCCCTGCTGCAACTGCCGCTGCTGCTGCCGCTGCCGCTGCGGTTGCTGCCGTTACCGTTGCTGCTACGCTGCTGCTTGTGTGGTGCAGGGGCGGCTAGGGAGTCTGGGCTTGAGTGGCGGGAGGCACGTGAGGGGCTTCCGCCTTCTGCGTTATCTTCATTTGGCAGCCAGTGGCCCTTCAGTGAAGTTTGTCTGTGGGTTCAGGGGGCCCCTTTGGTTCTCCAGGCAGAAGCAGAGGGGCTGCTGCGTGCAGCTGGGGGGCCCCCAGAGACGCGCCGCAACTTCAACACAGGGCACAAATATTTGTTGCTAAGGGCTTTTAGAGCCTTAGGTGTCTTAAGGGTGAGCGGCTTCCTAAGACAACTCTTCTACCCCTTTGCTGCTGCTCGGCTGTCTCAGACACTCACCCGCATATATACAGATGCATGTGCGTTTATTGTTAATATATATATATATATATATATATATACCTTCTGTATGTGCACTTACCTTTGGAGGGGAAGAGAGAGAAGGAGAGAAAGGCAGGCAGACACACACACACACACAGAGCGGCAACAGGACAGAGAAGCATATATATATATATATATATATATATATATATATATGCTTCTCTGTCCGGGCTGTAGCGTCGCCCTCTATGCACTGCTCCCCATGCCTGGTTCTGCAGGGCTCTGCTTGCGGCTTTTGCTGGTTTTGTCTTTTTCTTGTTTGCTTCTTGCGCCTGCGTGGACGGCATGCATGCAGCTTTAAAGGCCCTGCGTACATCTTGCTTATTGTTGCAGCGTCTGTTGCTGCATTAACTGCTCCGGCTGCCGTCTCTGCTGTTACATGTGCTGCAGGTAGTCTTCATCGACGCTGAAGAGTGGCGGAGAGCGAGGGAGACACAGCAGCAGGTGCCTCTACTCCGCAGCAAATTCACTTTCTGATGCCTCGGAGTGCTTCCGTTTCAGTGTTCTTATGTGCGTGCATGCATCCACACGAGACAGCATTCATGCATGCATGCATTCATGCATGCATGAACGAATCCATCGATGTGCTTAGGGGAATCTGAATAAAAAAAGTGAGGGAATCTCGTGTTGCTGCTGGATGGGGTAGTTGCTTCCTAGTGACGCAGGAGCAGGCGCAGCAGCAGGTGCAGTAGCAGATGCAGCAGCAGATGCGGCAGCAGATGCAGGAGCACGCATGGCAGCCTGCAGGGCGAAACAAATACGAAGGGCCCCGCAGTCTGCTTTCAAGCCCCTGTTTGAGAGACTGCAGCTACGCACTTTTTTTGCAACTTTGAATATTCTTTTAATTTTTATTTAATATGTATTGGCTTAGGGACTAAGGACCGAGGGTTTTTGCTGTTACGAGGCCCCAGGGTTGAGGGGCCGTCGAACGCATAGAGGTCTAAGTGGCTTCCAAACCGTCAGACAAGGGGAGCAGCAACGAGGGCTCACGGGCTGTTACAAAAACAACTGTAGTTGGGGCGTTTTTCTGGTAGCATTGCGCATGCGTCCTCGTGCTACTACTACGAATAATACTGGGATTAGTTTTTCTGATAGTGTTTTTGGTATTGTTAATAGTATTACCACGGGAAGGGCTCTCAGTACAAGACAGTTTCTGTCGCTGCGGCGGAGTTGAAGGTTGGGTTTAAAACTTCCCCTTACTCTCAAAAACTGTTTGCTTAGGGCTTCATCGTTGAGTGCCTGCAGCCTTTTTAAGCTTCCGCATGCAAAAAGGGAAGACCTGTGCAGATGCGTGTGGGGGGGAAGGGGGCGCTCTCAAGACAGCATTGGCGTTGGGTACCAGATGAGTATTATCAAGGGAAATGTTAAATTTCTCTCCTCTTTTCCATTTGTTATTGTATTTTATTCTGTAGGTGGAAGAGGCTTACAAAACCTTCACTTTGTTCTTTATGCAGGGCCTGTGCTCGCTTTGTTCAAATCACCAGACCACTCGGTGCACGAATTAATACTGCAGCTATGCAGGGGTCCCACAAGAGCCTAATCATTCTAGCGCCCACAGCCTCTCTAATGCAGCAGCTGGTGGGGCGCAGCAGGAAGAGTGGGTGCAGCTGCAACATAATACAGCAGTTTCATTGTGTATGCCTGCTGCAGACTGTGTATACCCGCTATGACAGTTAAACATTGGTATATGCTACAGCATATATATATATATATATATACTGTATATATATATATATATGCATGGAATCACCATTTTACTTAACTATGATGGACCGTCCAAGGAAGCAAAAGGTCTTCTTGCTTTCCCTAGTTCTCAAGAAGTAAATTTTTGAATGTAAAGAATATTGCATTTTAGCATCTGCACACAGGAGAGCCGGGACGCTTGCTTAATAGTCAACTAGATCAGATACAGAAAGAGAGAATGCAGAGAAAAAATCTGTAGATGTTTCTATGCCTAGTGCGTAGAGCATCCTGGGTGAAGTCTCGCCGGTTTGAATCCTGAATCGTATTATTTTGCCGTCCTCATTTTAACGCCGGCTATTTCGTCCTAGCGGTAGTTGCAATATCTCCTTCTTTGGGGATCATCAGGGCGTTTTTTGTTTTTCTAAGATGTAAAATAAACGAAGACAGCAGCAGCAGTGCCTCCACTTACAACTCCGGTGCAGCAACTCAGCCGGTAGGCAGCAGGAGCACGGGCCTTCTTGTTATTGCTTCCGATTGTTGCATAGAGGTACAATTGTTACCTCGCAATTTAATTTGAAGCTTATTTAATGCAAATATATATAATCATTAGATGAAAAGGCAAACAGATATACGCAGAGGAAAAAAGCCTCCTGCCGGAATCGAACCGGCGACCTTTCGCTTACTAAGCGAATGCTCTACCGACTAAGCTAAGAAGGCGTCGGTGGTTCTCCTGTATCGCTTCAGTTCACGGAATAAAGTGAACGAAAGTTGACAACCTTTTATCATTTTGTTCTCTTAGATTTAGTATTAGTAATCAATTTACAAGGAAAAGAAATACTTTTCCCTCAGCTGTGCTGCTTCTTCCCTGCGGAGGCAACAGCCTCTTTGCTAAGCTTTGTTGTGGTGGTCCGTTTTGCCATCCGCTTCCGAAAACAAAGCATTTAAAGTAAAACTCATCTGTAAAAGGAACTGAATCAATTAACAACTGACCACGTGTGTTATTCTGGTGGGGTTGTTGGTGCCGGAGGCGACAAACAGTCCCGGGTCACTCTCTTCGTTACATTTTCGGCGGGGGAGGCAGAAAAAGAATATAATTTTTTTCCTTCGGTTTTTAGAATATATTCCCGTAGCAAACTTTCTTTAGAACAGTTTAAGTACATTCTTCCAGCAGGGGTTTCATTGAACACGTATGCGTAGTAGAGCACAGTCCAGCACTGTTTAACTTTGTTATTCACTGCCTCACTCTCCCACGCATACAACAGTCGTGTTGTTGACTGCAAAACTACGGAAACTTCTTTTTCGTCTTATCGTTGAACAAGATGAAGATGCGGTGGCCGTTTGAGAGGTTCGACGGCGCAGTGTGCAAGGCAAGCCTGAAAATGGCGATCAGCAGAGGTAACCATTATTCCAGATACTTCCTCACCAACTTGTACAGAAATATTTCCCCAGTACTTCATGCAGATAGTTCCTTATTGATTTATGCAAATACTTCTTTTTCAGCTACTACAGAGATAATTCGCATTATTCCGTACGGAGAAAAGTACTACTACTTAGGGCAGGGATAATTCCTCACTAAAATTAGTAGAGACAGTTACTCAATAACCAGCGCAGATGTAGTTCCTCTTAGGCAGCATTCTGCGCCCTTCATCTCACAATGAGATGCTCTTAGGAGGAGCAGAAAGTTCTTTGAAACAGCAACCCTTGCTGTGCTACTCCGTGGCGTTATGCTCTTTTAAGCGACTTCTCTGATGTTCTGCTGTTCTTCGCAGCGCGCATGTGCACCAACAGACTGCAAAATTCTATTCGACTTCAACGCAAAGAAATCGCCGGTTTCCTTCGGTACGCACATATCTTGTGTACAATACAACCACATTTACATGTATACGCATGTACGAAATATTTATGTCTTCGTACAGAATATAGGTTTCTTAAGAATTATGTTTGATTGGGAAGGAGCGGGACGAGGTCGGGAAGGGGGTTCTTATGCAGCTTGTTGATCCCCCCTGAGTAGCGTTTGGCCCCTTTTCTCCTGTGTACATTCATAATAGCGGTGTACACTTCATGGATTTCCCTTGTGCTGCCTTGCGCTGACAGGGAAGGGAGAGAAGAGGGCGCAAGGTTGAAAGGAGAACACCTCTTGCGCGAATACAGACTGGAGAGGGCCATGGAGATCCTCGTGACGGTTTGTGAACTTCTTATTTCCAGACTTGTGAGGCAACGCAAATCAACGCGCAAAGCAACACACGTGACTAATTGCACACACAAGTTTCCAACTTGTATAAGGAGGCAAAGCAAAACATGTGCCTGGTTGCACGTACAAGTTACTAAACTGCGCGAAGATACAAGCAAAGCACTTGCCTTATACAAGTATTTGGAACATGTTCGTCAGAGCCTGGCCTCGGCTGCCCTCACAGACCGACGAGCGAAGCCCCTTGCAATTTCGTGGAGGGGAGTAACGCCATGAGGTTGCTCGAAAGGGGTTCTTCTTTGCGGACCCCGTTCGATGGCTTAGGGTTTAGCAGATATAGGCTTAGGCCTGGTGTTTGGTGTTTTTCCCGAAATCCTTTGGGTTTCAAGCAGACAACAAAGAGAGCATATTGGGTGCGTATTGTGTTGCAGAGTTATCTTGCTACGGAACGCACATGCCCTCCTGACTTGGTCTCCCCGATTCACACTCTTCTTTACTGCGAACCGCGGCTAAGTACGAAGCTACATTTTGAAATACTTGAACTCTGCAAAAGAAAAAAGCGGAATCAGAGTGAAGTAACAGCAGCTGAACCGAGTGCGTTCACTGCTCCTCTGCTGTATCTGCAGGCATCGATGAGCTGGGAACAGTTCGGCGGCAGTTTGCAGTGAAGTATGGGGAAATGTTTGTGGAGCGTGCAGTGAAGAATGCGAAACAAGAAGTCCATTTTAAGGTCCCTTTGCTTTCTGCTCCCTTTTTGCCTTACTGCGAAGCAGTTCCATCACGAAAGCAGACGGCCTTAGTGCTGAACGTTTTTTTCTTTTGATGCACTAGTGACGGCTGCATACATTATATTATATATACTATATTATATATTTATATATTACATTGGAGATTTACACGCTCTGTTCTCCGCTCTCTACGCAGCTTGTGCACGCGCTTTCTCTCGCTCCACCCCTCGAGTTCGACATTCAACAACTCCTCTGTGGTATCGCTAAGGAGTACTGCATATCTGAATGGAAACCGAGCATAGCCATGGTATACCTTAAGAAACACAAGAAAGAGACGGCCAACACACTTCTTTGCCAGTTCCTTAACACTGAGAAGGTTTCTTTAGATGTCATAGAGAAATAATAATATGCATGTGGCTGTCTGTATGACGAACGGCACCCGTGAATCTTTTTGCTGTTTATTCCTTTGCATGTACAGGAAAGCAACGAAGCTTGCGACTTTATTCCACGGGTAAGGCACCTGAGTTTCATTGTCTGTCAGACCTTTGAAAATGTTTTGGCTGCTGCTGAGTGTATAACAGGCCTTCAGTCTGCTGCAGTTTGCTGCATAAGACATTGTGGGGCACTGCAGTGCTCGGGCTCGCTGTTGCTTCAGTTTTTTCCCTCTCTGCACAGCGCCAGGTTGGGTGTTTGGTCATCAGTTGAAATGAGATAAAGAGATTTTATGCGTGCTTGTATTCACCCAGCCGTCGCTGGCCTCGAAGCAAACGGCAGCGCCTTTCCTAAGTCTTCCTCCTTTCAAAGAGGTTAGCGAGCTGCGTTCAGCTCACTTGCATTCTTCTGTTCAGAAATCAGTTACGTTGGGAGGTTTGGTGGACTTAAACTCCACGTGCATGCGCCTGCGTGTTTGGGATGCAGCCACAGCGGCACAACCATCGCCAGCAGCAGCAACAACAGCAACAACAACCGCAACAACCACAGCAGCTCCAACAGCGAGAGGAGGCCGTCATGGCTGGTCGAAAGAGTGGCAGCAAAGATAGGCAAGCACTCCCTTCGTCAGTCGATGCGGATTCCAACCAGACCGTTCCCCAAGCCGACAATATATTAACTGCCGCTGCTTCTCGCCGCAGTAACGGTGGCCAGGACACAAGAGAAAACAGTCCAAACTGCAACACAGAGGCCCACCTGCAGAGGAAGCTCGTGCATGCAGAAGAGGCCTGTGGTTTCCCGTCACTGCAGCCTCCGCCCAACCCCCACGCTTTCGCTCCAGGTGAGCCGCACAAGCGTCCTCAAGGTGATGCCAATTGGCTTCGCTCAAAAGTGCAACAAAGCTGCTGAGGATAGTGAAATAAGCGCCTGGTGAAAAGACGATCTTCGGGTGTTTCGGTTCACAAGCTCAGTTGAAAGTTCTACGTGCGTTACACTGCGCTGCAGATAAAGCAGATGCCGAAGCCGTCCCGCTGCACAGCACGGAGGCCCGCTTCATTCCCGTACACGGTGAAAGCCCACTAACGCCGAACAAACGCAGCGGCAGCAGTAACGGCAGCTTTTGGATCCATGATGATTGCAGAACACCTTTTCAACAGGAAATCCCTCTCGGTTCATGGCCTTCCCCAGAAAAGGCCCCATTCCCTCATTCGCATATCACCCACAATTTCCGCTGTCAGCAAAGAAGAGAGAGTATGCAGCATGCGGCAAGCCAGTCAAGCTGCAGCAACACGAAACTGTTCAGCAGTAGCTTCTCACGCTCACATCCACATGAAAAAGAGGCCGCTGTTTTGCGAACGGCAATACCTGCGGCTGCCACGCCTGCTTATTTTCCGCTGTAATGCCAACACGCCTGCTATGTGACACTGCACCTAGTCTTTGTACGCTCTCTCCTAGTCAGAGGAAAGCAAGCACCAATCGCCGACCTTCGCCGGACACCCAGAGGGTAGTTCGATGCCGTGAATCCCATACCCCTTTTCTATTTGCATTACGCGGGAACGAACGATGTCATTTTGGTGCCTTATGGACTGTTGCTTTGCATTTCCAAATTCTGTTGCAGCATCATCTGGGTAGCTAAAAAAAGGCGTGCAGAAACAGACGAAAAAGGAGGTAGCTAAAGAAGAGCGTGTTCCACAAACTATAAACTAGTACGCGGATTGTTAGTTGCTGCCACAAGGCAGCGGCGGTTTGTTCAAGCAAAATTCAATATGGATACATTCATGCATCGAGCGGCTAGGACTCGTCGTCTGTCTCGGCATATCTCTGAGCATCCCAAGTGCCGAGCTGCACGACAGACGTGGACCCGTGGACTGCCTCCAGCAACTCTTTGTACAGCTGCGAAATGAGAGCAGCGGAAGGGCACGGGATCTGGTAACAGCGGTCTCCCCTAGCCTCCACATGTCTCAGCGAGCCGGCGTGCGTGCGTTGAGCCCTCGGGGAACTGTCAACACTGCTGAGAGAAGCCAAGACGTCCTTAGGCCGCTGCACGGTAGGCTGACCTGCTCGGATGATGACGCCGTGCGTGCTGGCCCGAATGTCACGAACAAGCGGAATGCTCGCATGCCAAAGTACATTAACGTTCTTGGCTGTCCGTGGCTCCGACTCGTCTTCACCTTGGGAGCCCCCGGAAGCCTGGGGGGTTCCCACCAGGTCCACAAAGAAGATATCCTTAGGGTAGAACAGCACGACAAAGTGCCGAGGCGGCAACGCCTCTTCTTTCAACACCGTTATAAATTTCTGCAGACGCCGTGTCACCGCTAAACCCAAACACTCGCGCAGGGTCGCTTCCGTCTCATCGTACGGCCTGAAAATATACAAGTTCAAAGATATACAAATAAACCACCGACAGCGGAAGCCGAGTGATAAAACGCTTCATGTCTTTTTAACTCTCATCAAATTGCTGTTCCCCAGTGTAGCACATCACCAAACTTTCCACATGCAGCCTATGAATCCTGCGATTGAGTGCGCAGTAATGCTCGTACCTGATTTCCCCAAGCTCCCCCAACATCCGAGGTTTGCGCCTTCGTTCGTTTCTGAATTTGTAGGCTCCGATCGGTTTTGATACTTCTGCTTTGATGCCTCGGGTGACGTCGGATACGGCTTGGCCGACTTTATCAAGAGGCTTAACTAGGGAACCAACTATGCCTTTGCCGATGCCTTTGAAGAATCCACCTACACCTTCGCGCTGAGCCCCCTCGATGGGTTTGGTTACGATGTTTGTCAGAGACCAGACGCCCTCTCCGATGTTTTTGCCCGCAGAAAGAAAGCCGTCTCGCATGCTTGCCGTGTTTCGCACACGCTCCCTTTGCCTCCTATTGATGTACTCTGAGTCGAAAGTGAAGGTTGAAAGCAAACTCCCCAACCCGGCGCTTACGCTGTCCACTGCGTTCGCTGCCAAACCTATTGTGTTCTTCCCCAACTCAAAAGGCATACGCGGCAAATTCAAAAGTGAACTCTGCCCCAAAGATGAGAACACAGAATTCAACAAATGATACGTGTAACGTTCTTGCAATGATGCCACGAACGTCTTCGCCGTTCCCCGCAGATTCCTGAACTCCTCGCGCTGAAAATTCAACTTCGCCCCCTGAAAAAGATACAACCCCACGTAATCTGCTCGAGTGGAAAACACTACCGCATTTGAAGTCGGGTGAGAAATAATCCCACAGGGTAACAAATCGAATCAAGGGCAACGAGAGATTAGTTCGATGCCGTACGTCTCACTATCCGCACGACGAGAAGATGCTGGTACGCAGCTTACCATGAGCTCCAGGCGCCCGGACGCCATAAGGATGCGTAGGCCCACTTTCAGGAGATCGGAGAGCATGTGCATTTTATCCAGGACGAAAGAACACCAGCAGTAAACGTCGAATTTGTCGATGAGCATGGACTCTAGTGACAACACCGTGGGCAAGGGAGGCCGGGTATACGTCTGGTGAATAGGCGATTCAATCCACAGCTGCAGTTCCTCGGCTGAAACAGTGCGGCGGGAAGCAGCGCTCATCAGTCCAAGAGACGTCATACAAGCCCACAAGAAGTCCTGCAGCAAACGAAAGCCGTTAGAATGCAGTAGAACCGTTCTCCGGTCTTGCCAGTAAACTGTGTGCAAAGTCAAGCACCTCAAACGCAGACGGCTTGTGGAATATCCCACCACACAACCGCTGCAACCGGTCCAGCTACGCTGCGCAGCTCAAGCTCCAAACCATCCACGGGCATCCACACTGGCATTTACACGCATAATGAATAGGCGAATGCGTAGTTGTGCGTTTGTCAGTTGTCAGGAGTTTGATTTACGTTGAGGCCGTTAAGCGCATCGGCATCGATCTCCACTTCCAAGTTGTCCACTTCGAGCTGAACTCGGCGCAAGATGACGTCGCTGCTGGTGGTGTGGTGTCGAACGACAAAAAGACTCAAGAACGGCTTCGAAGCGGTTTGAGCCGAAAACGACTGCGCAGACAAATATCGCACTGACAAACGGCAAACTCAACAATCCGACTTACTCGAAAAGTTCCTAGGGTAGGCTCATATCTCAACAGTTTTATCTTTTTTAGTACAAAACTAAATTAGGGTGCCTCGAGCATTGCACTGCACCATTACGACAAAACACAGGAATACACGCACGAAAAACCCCAAGAGAACCTCTGGATCCGATCGGATTCATATCTGTATATCAAGCCCCCTTTTCATGATGGCGGTGATACATTCTAACGGAGCGAATTTTCGGCAAGCAAACAAATACATGGTTCCTTCCTTCTAAAAGAAACTCATGAAAAAGATTTTCGCTAGGGTTATCAGCTCCTTTTCAGGTGGCCTAACTAGATGAGTTTCAGGAAAAGCACGCTTGCAACGTGCTAATCAATCCAGCCTGTCGCTCTGCGTAAGAATTCAAACGACAATCTTATCACCAGATGAACGTATAGTACGCGCCGGTTTCCTGTGAAGGTGCATGTTGTTTTCGTTGTTACCTCTTCAGCACCCTGGCCACCACCTCCTCGATTGGCCAAAAGCACCGGTTTTCTTGCTTGTTCCATTTGGTTATCGATTTGGATGTCGGCAATGCGAACGAGCAATTTCTGTCTTTCTCCCCTCTCTTGAAACCCGATGGCCAGCTGAGACATCTCCGCGAAACAGAGTTCTTCTCTCACAGCGTCATAAATCAGCGAAACCCCCACCTGAGCCATGGTCACTGCCACGTGTAAACTCCGCAAGGGGCTCTCTACAGCCTGCAAAGAGAGAAAGGACAGCCCTTGAAGAGGTCATCAAATCTACGTCATCGTCTACGAAACCTGCTTCTCTTTACTCTTTACTTCCCCCAGAACCACCCGCCGCAAGTGCTCCACTGCTCATGAGCGTGAGGCAAGCCCTGGCTCGTGCTTACCATTTCAGGTTCAGTCCCTTGGGACTTGGGAGAAGGCAACACCGCAAGGGCACGCTCAGGGCCGGTTCCTGGCTTCGGCCGGACTTCAATGATCATCGCATCCCCTCGTTTCTCCGTCCTCACGATAATTTGAGGCATGTCAGGGAGGCCCAGGTTCACTTCATAGCGTTTGTACTGCGGTGTCTCCAGATCCAGCGCAATGGGGCTCTTAGGCGCCACAGTCTTGCTGTCAATCCACAAGAGGACTTGGCACTGAAAAGCAGCGAATAGGACACAACTGTCAGTCAGCTATACAATGCCTCAGCATTCCAACAAACCGCCACGTCCATAAAGCACTGCCCTCTACACCTGGGAGCTGATACTGGCAAGCAAATAAAATCAACAGAAACCTGACTGAAACACTTGGCACATCGGAAGCATATATATATATATATATCACAATCACGAGCGCGAACGCAAGCTCAGAGTACCGCTGGTCTGCAACGCAGCGAAAGGCAACCACGGCGAAACAGAAGCAACAAAGAGGCGCATTCGAGACGCATGTGAGGGACTCACTGGGCGTGAGGTGTATGTAAAAGGGAAGGGCCACCCATAGGCGACTGTCTCTCCTTCGTTTGCAAAGAAATGAAAGTCAAAATCCGGCAGTTTCATGGGCTGTCTGCTCCAGGTCGAGGCGGAGGGGGAGAAGGACGAAGATCCTCCCCCCATGTCAGTGCCTCCTTGCCCTTGCATACTCATCTCCGTGTGGTATGTATGGACCATCACACGTTGAATCACAGGGCATTTGTTAATGACCAAAAACCCCTCCGAGTTCCCTTCAGCTCCCCGAATGCAGATACTCTTCACGCCGCCATCAGGAGCCACTTCGACGCAGAAAACCCCTGAGAAGAAGCAAAAACATACCGTCCAAGCCATACAAACAGCACATCTATCTACGCATAGGGGGAGGATAGTGACGCGTCTTTTGTATGTACATAAGTGCTTGTGTCAAGATCATGGTCTTGATCAAACTGTGGGGTGTACAGCTAAAGGCATAAAATCTTTCGGGGTTGCAATCCCAGCGGAAGAACCGAAGCCGCCTGCCTACCAGGTGCTGCGTCTCGCATGCCGTTGTAGAGGGCAATCCAACTCTTGCCTGCCGTCTCTTCACTGGCCACCACAGCGCCTGACCACGCGTAGCCGTCACCGGCTCCCGGGCGAAACTGAATTGCCTGCGGTAGCTCTGAGCTCGCCCAGTAGACTGGGTAGCTTTGGCCGGGGTGCACTGCGCATGCAGACAAAGAAGAGAACTGACAAGGTGTTAAGAAACAGTCAGCATGTGCAGCTAGCCGCACAGGCCTGCTGCATCACATTTCCTAAAGCAAGCTCCATTCCTAACCGCTCCTGTTTGCAACAGACAGAACCGAGAAGCGTGCAGCGAGATGCTGTAAAGACAGAAAAGGGGAAGCAAGCCGGCAGGAACTGTGAAGCCACTGCAGCAAGCTGTGGCTCACCTTCAAATGCAGGTCCTGCGGTGCCGTACTGCCGAAAGAACAGCGGAGTTTTCAACGCATTCGTCAATATGAATTCCGGCACGAGAGACACCACGCGGCAGATAGCCCCTGAAGCGCGCCAGTCATCAAAGCATCGTACTCTACGCAAACACTGTACAAAGCTTGTTCAAAAGAAAAAGCAGTCCCTGGAAGACGAACTGCTTCCTGGCCGTCAGCTGAACGCATGTGCTGAAATGAAATGAAACGGTGGGCGTCCTGCACGTTAGTGTGTTTCAGGCGTGGGTTTAAGGGCCCACCTGCGGTTTCTGAAGGGTCCATCTTTTCGCTCCTAAGGCGCAAAGTGTAACAACGGTCTTCAGTTTCCAGCGTCGCGTGGCTGTACCCGCCCAGGGCGGGGACGTTGACGCGGCACTCCACTGGCTGCCCCAAACCCCTTCGTCTAGGCAGCAAGAGAGTCACGTCGGAGGTCTGCAAAGAGAAGGTTCAAATGAGGTTGCATCTTATGCATTCACAATCATGTCTGAAACAGCCCTTTTGATACAAAGTTGAAACGGCTGCAAACAAACCAACATCTTCTGTTCCGAAACTTCAGAGACAAACAAATTCAAGTAGAAGCAGATGCGGCGGAAGAGAGGAGTTGACAAAGCAGCGGCAGCAGCAAATGCATGGAACGCATAGCAGAAGACGTACAGTGGAATCCCCCAAGAGGCTCTGACCGTCGAACTCAGGGAAGAAGCGGCCCTCCTGTACTGGGCGAACCCCCAAGCCTGTGCGGTCTATGAAGGCGCGTGGTGCTGCAATGACTGCAACCAGCTGCCGAGGCGAGATGTAGGGCAAGAAGGGGATCACCTCCGCAGTGTCGTGCAGCACCTCCAGTTCAACAGAGGCATGGTGACGAGATGGCAGCAGCACCCGGCTAACCACCTCGTCCTGCAGCTCACCGCGCACACACGCACATGTTCGAGTCCTACTAGCTCTGCTGCAATGTGTACATTACAAAGCAATGCATGTGTAGGGAGTAGAAACATGCTCCGAACCTCGTCCCCAGCAGGCACTTTCAAATAAGAAGCCCAGCTCTCCCAGCAAAACTGTGGGGAGTGCTGCAGCACTGCTGCAGCTCCACAGCAGCTCTTTTGCAGCACAGCCACCTCAGCTATGCTACAGGTCTGCTGCACCTCTGCAGCGGCAGGCTTGTGCAATACCTGTGTGCTCAGCAAGTCGGACACGACGGAGGACCATTCTGCTCCTTCCAGCATAGCAAATCGCATTCGAAACCTCAAGGGTCTGTTGGGCGGCACCTCATAGACTAAGAAGGTGGAGCGTCTCCTCAGTGTAGCGCTAAGAACGGGCCGTTGCTGCAGCGCATGCAGCTCCTGCAGCGCAGCTTCGGCTGTCTTGCTGCCAGCAGGCGCCACAGAGAGTTGCCTTCTTCCGGATTTCGAGGAAGCGGATGAGGGGGCAATGTGAACGTCCAGCTCTGTTGTCGTCGCATTCACCAGAGTCAGAGAAGGGAATATCGTCACTCTTTTTAACTCCTTCTCAGCAGGCAACGCCCCCTTCCTCCCTTCAATGTGCACCAAAAAATACAAATTCCGCACTGTCTTCACTGCAGCAGCAGCGCCACCAGCAGCCGCTGCCGCAGTGGGAAAACCTGCAGTCTTCTCCTGCGCGGCTGCGACGGCTGCCCCTGGGCGGCAATCTGGGGGGAGGTATGAGCTCTGTCTGCAGCGCAGGCCTTCCATGCGGTGTCTCGTGTCTATCATGTCGCACCAACCCGCAACGCAGCTCATATCCGGCGGTGCGGGGATCACCTCGGCCTGTTCACAGCGCCCCAGCAGCAGCAGCACAGGCACAAAACGGACGAAGTCTCCGTTGCAGTTCTTCTTCTACGCTGCAAGCAACGGACATTCCATTTTCGTCTGATGTTGATTGCTACTTGCTCCTGGCAGGGGACTGAGGGGAGGCACACGCCAGTTAAGATAAACCCAAGGAAGGGAACACTAACAAAAAGCAACAAAAAACAATAATAAACAGCATCATAACGTTGGCAAACAGCTAACCTCGATATCTGAGTCTGAGCGCGTGGGTGAAGCTAGGCCTGGGTTCGCTGCTGCTGAAGATGCTGCCGCGGTTACTGCAGTTGCTGCAGTGGTTTCTTCAGCGAAGGCCGCAGGTCGGAAGCAGACGTTGCACCAGCCGGTGCCTAGAATGGCTCTTTGGGGCACGGAGAGGACGTGTTGATTAGGAAGAAGGAATGTGTAGGTGAGTCTCTCGATCTTCTCTGTTGTTTGTGCTTGAGAGGCGAGTAGGCCCTCTTGTGCTGATTCTTGCTGCTGCAGAGAACGGGCCTGAAGGGAAGAAGACGCCGTGAAGTACGCTGCCAAGCGGCCGGAGTCAGTCTGCGCTCTCCTGAGGGGCGCTGATGCTGCGCGTTTTAGAGCAGGCGACCTGGTAGCGGAGGAGGCCTGCAGCAGCAATTTCAGCTGCTCCTTCTGCTGCAGCGTCTCGCGTCGCTGCACTGCTTTCCAGCGCTCCTCCCTGTCCAGCATCCACTCGGGCACCCTCGACAAGTCGGGGTGTAGAGACGACGGCTCCTCCACAGAAAGCTGTCCTCTCTTGCATGCGGGGGGTGGGGCTTCGCCGATGGCCTCCAGCGGGGCGTAGGCCCCGTGTGCTGCTGGCAGCAGCAGCGGGTTCAGGTCTGCATCTAGAAAGCAGATTTCTAGGGGCATGCCGCTGCTGTTGTGCACCAAGACGGTCGTCGACAACAGCAGCAATTTGTAAGACGGATGAGGACTCAACACCTGGCAAATCGCTTCGCTGCTGCTGTCCACGTGGGCCAGGGGGAGAGGCGCCGAAAAACTGCTGCTCACTGTTGAAGGCTCCCCGCTGCGTAGCGGCTGCGGGGCCTCGGGCCCACTTCCTTTCGTCTTCTGCGCCTCCACATCCACAAAGACAGACGGACCTGCGAACCAGGCACAGGACAGCAGAGACGCAGCTATAGCAGCAAAGATGCTGCACGTACACCTTTCCAAAGAAGCAGCACGCATACGGCAGCAAAAGTGTTGCACGCACTACGCAGCCAACGTTCTGCACGTGCATCTCTAATGAGGTGCAGCGCGTACACCGCAGCACACAAGTCATCGGCCAAAGGGAGGTCCAGGCTCCATCTACGAGCAGGAGGCAGCAGTTTCGTGAGTTGCTACGTCTGCAGCAGTTGGTCACGGAAGGAAACAGTAAAGCATGCAAACACAGCAGCAGCAGAAGCTGTAGCCGTCACAGCATCAACAGCAGCAGCAGCACACACCCGAAACTGGCCGTGGCATGCTGAGGAACTCTGCTTTCCCAGGCGACGGACAGCTTCTCTCGGGTGCACCGTCGCCTGGTTGAATCTGGAGGCCTGATACGCGTTTTCCTGTTCCCTGCGGCGCTGACGTCGGCTGTTTGCTCCTCTCCTGCTGCTGCTGCTGTTGTTGTTGTTGCTGCATTCGGAGTTCCTGTTCCTCCACGGCCCCTGTGGTGGTGGATGTCGCTGAGGAAATGCTGGAGGCATCACTAAAGGGGGGGGCCAAAGGGATACCCGAAGGCCTCCTGTCCTTCAACGTCAATGAACTGCGCAGCCGCTGTAGCTGCCTGGCAGCAAATTTATTATTGCTGCTGCTGCTTCCACTACTGGTGGTGCTGCTGCCGCTCAGGAACCTCTCTGCAGTACTGGCGGCTCGGTTGGCTGGGCCGCGAAGGGCTGCTGCTGCTGCTGCTGCTGCCGTGCTGCCGGTGCGACTGTTCGCTGCATGCCTGACGGGAGGCAGCAACGCGACGCAGCAGTTGCGCATGCTGTCAACAGCCACAGCCTTCGCGCCCCTAGGAAAGGGGCCTATGGCTGGAGGCGATGGGTCAATGTCGCCCTCGGACAACCGACAGGGCGACGTTGCCGTTGCTGTTGCTGCCGCTGCTGCTGCTGCTGTTCCCGTTCCCGCTGTTGCCTTCGGACTTTGTGACTCCTCCGGCCCTTTGTCTTGCCGCTGCTCTTGCTGTTCCTGCTGGGTTTCGCCTGGTCCGGCAAGCATTGCTGCAGCGTGCTTCACACAGGAAGGAGACGGAGAAGGAGTTCGGGAGGCCTGATGCTGCTGCCCTAGGGCAACGGAGGCGAGGTTTCGCAACTTGATTTTTCTTCGCATTTCTTCGTTGGTGGTGAGGAACCTGAGAGTATGTTGCACGTCTTGTGTGGACATGATGCTGCGGCAGATAGCAGGGATAGAGGCAGAGGGAAACATCTCTCTCAGTTGCAATACAGACTCTACTGGGGGGCAGTTCGTAATATAAAAACGGTGGCGGCTGCGAGAACGCCGCGATGCCTCCGCAGTGCGGCTCTGCAGTAGGCCATCCAACGGCAGTGGGGTCGACGATCCCGGCACCAGCAAAAGCAAGCTGTCAACAGTTTGTACAGTGCTGCCTTCTCCCCTGCTACAACCCGCTCCACTCCGCACCACACTGCTGCTGCCGCTGCTGCTGTTCTTGTTGCTGCTGCTGCTGGACGGTTGTTCCTTGCTGCTGCTGCCCCGGCTTCCTCCCCCGCCAAGCTTGTGCATGGTGAAGGCATACAAGCATTCCCCCGTCAAGTTCAAGTAGCGGAATGCGGCCTCCGCCTCCCTGCTCTTGGAGGCGACAGCCGCAGCTGTTGCGGCCATTGCTGCTGCTGCTGCCCCCTGTCCCTCGCTGCAGCTGCGTGCGAACCGAGCACCAAGTTCCTGTTGCAGTTCTGGGGTATCGTCGTCCTGTGGTGAGTCTCCCTCCAGTAGCTGCAACGTCGATGGGCTAAGCCCAGGAACTGCACCAGAAGGGCTGTGAGAGGCGGCGGAGGGGCTGGGACACTTTTTGCTGAGCCCCTCTTTGCATGCGCTGCTGTTTTTCGCTTCCATACTGGGGATACCCCCTTCTGTGAGGTGTGCCAGGAGGTAAGGCAAGAACCACGCGAAGAGCTCACACAGCTGTGGGGTGCAGTTCAGCCAAAAAGGCGACTGGCTGTGAAGCATCAGCGTCCTAGCAGCTTTAAAGGAGCCCCAGGGGTCTTCCCCCGGGGGCAGCTCTAAGGCTCCCACCTGCGCCTGCTGGCGCTGCAGCAGCTGCTGCTTCTCCTCAGCATAGTCGCGGCGATACACCGCAGTCACGTCCAGCTTCTCTATGAACGGCTCCCAACACCCCGCTTTCGCATTCAAGTAATCGAGGCCGCACGAGAAATCACGCAGAGCCACCTGGAGCTGTGATGCGGTAATATCGAAAATCAAACCACCCGCTGCCAGACGCAGCTGCAGCACAGGCAGCACAGAAGAACGCAAGTCGTCGAGCAACAGCAACTGAGCCCCCTCCAGACACAAAGTTATCTTAGCTGTACGCTCCACAACAGGAGGAAGCTGCGGTAAAACACGCTTCTCCCCATCCTCCTGCGGCTCCTGCTGCTGCTGCTGCTGCTGCTGCTGCTGCTGCTGCTGTGCACACGTCTCAGGGAAGCGGATAGGAGGAGGCTGCTGCGGAGGACAGACGCTGGGGCCATCCGAGTGCAGGCCCTGGGCAGCAGCCAGCAGGAGCGCCATGTCTCTGCTCGAGACCCGCAGGAAGAAAACTGCAATCAGAAGATCAACCAACACCCTACCCGGACATAATCCCCAGCCGAATAACACAAGAAGCAGGCACAATCGACGCGGAAGCAGCAGCACCAGTTATTGCAGGGACACCAGAGCAACGAGAAACCGCAGCAACAGCGCATACTACAGCAGCGGCCACAGACCCCAACGCCAGCTGCAGAATCGGCAGCAACAACGGCAGCAGAAGCGGCAATAACAGCAGCAGCAACACCACTACCAGGACCAGCAGCAACTACAACGCCAGCATAAGGGCACCTAGCGTACGCGGAATATCAAAAGACAGGTCGATGAAGGTCAACACGCGATTCTGGGCCTTTGCCCCCACCTCTTCCCGTTCGCCTGCTACTGTGCTCTGCTTCTGCTGCTGCACGCCCTCCTGATCTGACCGATGCTTCCCACCTTGCTGCTGCTCCCGGCGCTGCTGCTGTACAGATGAAAGTGCGCCATCAGTCCCCACGTCCGTGTGCTGCTGCTGCTGCTGCTGCCTACGAGCTGCAGCAGTCGGCCCGCTGGATAGAGGAGGGGCGCGTCTCCCTCCTGGGGCAGAGATGGAGCTTGGAGGTAGCTTTGCAGCAGCGGCAGAGAAGGCTTGCTGCATTCGATGAACAGCTGCTGGCACCCTACCATGGCTTCTGCGCGGCGTGGCAGAAGTAGCATCTTGGTGCCCCTGCTGCTGCTGCTGCGGCTGTTTCGGCTCGCTTGCGTCATCAGGCGCCACAGTCGTCGAGCGGTAGACGCCTCTTCCCTCGAGATGAAACTGTTCACATAGCAGCACGGCGCTGGAAGGATCCGTGCTGGGGGCTAAGCGATCGGGAGCAGGGCCTCCACCCGAGACCAGCTGTTGCAGCTGCTGCAGCTGCTGCAGCTGCGTCCAGTCGCGCATCATTTGCTGCTGCCTGGGCCGCTCCTGTTGTTTCCAGTTGGCCTCTGCAGCTGTTCCTGCCGACTGCTGCCGCACGCAGCTAGGCAAGCCCGTGGACTCGAAGCTGCAGCCATACCTGTTACTGCTGCTACTGCTGCTGTCCGTGCTTCCCCAGCGGACAGTTCTCGCATCGGCAGATCCGTGTTTGTCGGGTCTGTGTTCTTCTGTTGCAGCATCAAATGAAACAGTAGGCCCAGGAGGCTTCTCCATGCTGCATGCACCGGTACTGGGACTGTCTTGCGCTGCGCGAGACCGCGACCTGAGAGGCGCTGCATGCAACGGTGCAGCATTGAAGCGGCATATTTTGCTGCCGAGGACCTCAACGCGTTCAAATGCAATCTCGTCGCCCTTCATGCTTAGATCAACGAGGAAGTCGCTAGACCAAACAATGATAGGGGCAGCAGCAGACTGCAGCGCACTGTACACCACGAAGCAGCCCCTCTGGATGTTCACAGACACCCGAAAAGGCCGCTCTCTGAGCGCCTCCCCAGACAGCAACAAAGAGATCGCATCACCCCGCCCGTTGTCGGTAGCCTTGGCTCCACCGGACGCCTCCCTAGACCTCTTCTCTCCCTCAGCCTGTTGCTGCCGCTGCTGCTGCTGGTGTTGCTGCTGGTGTTCTGCGTTTTTCAGCAGAGTTGGCAGAGGTTTGGGGTAGGAACGCATGGAACTGAACGCCCAGGAGGAGGTGAAGTAGCTGAGGATGTCCATGAATGCAACAAGGAGGAGATAAATGGTGACACCCGAAAACTGGAATTCCATATAAGACTCTCTTAGTGATGACCCGAACTCAAATTGCACCGCAGGCGCCCTGTTGCTGCGGCTCTGGAGTGTATCGACAGCTTCTGAACCGTCGCTCTCTTCGTTGCCTTGGCTGTCTCCAGCGTCCCCGCACCAGCTGCTGTCCCTACTGCAGCAGGTGCTGTCTCCGTAGTAAGTGTCTCCGCTGCAGCAGCTCTCTGCTGCCCCGGGTGCTGTACAGTGAGCGACGCGTTTGAAGTAGTTGGCGCTGTTGGTACGGAGATCATCGATGCTGAATTCTTCTGCACACAGCAAAAAGCGGTAGCAAGACAGCAGCCGCGAGACCGAGGCGGCTACTTTTGCTGTAATGCGGTGGAGAGACAGCAGAGCAAGAGGGGCCTCCGAACCGAACGACGCCTCAAGTGTCAGTTGAGGTATTACAATATGACATTCGACAGCTAGAGGAGGGGTCTCCAGCTCTCGGCGCAAAGCTGCTTCGTCAACACAGCCCCCCACAGAACCGCTCGTGCTGCTGTCTCCTGCTGCTGCTGGTGCTGGTGTTGCCCCGGGGGAGGCCGGGACGGGCAGCACTTCTGCTGCAGGCCTGTAGCCTTGTCCCCCGATGTTCTCGTTGATGACGTCTAAGACCAGAGTCAGCTGCTGCCGCGAGAGATGCAGCAGCCACGCGGTTGTCTCTGCTTCTATAGACAACGAATTAGGTGCGCTGCGGAGCAGCAAGCGCGCCTCTACATTCTCAAGGAGACAGCCTCCTGCTGCTGCCTCCTGCGTGTTGTCGCTCGCGCTGATCTGCATACCCCGCATCTCTAATCTTAAGTCCGAGCAGACCACCTCACCCTGGGCCCCTTCAGATCCCCACTCTCCGCTGCTCCCTGCTGCTTGCACGCGGTCTCCTTCGCTTAGCATCGAGACAAATGCATGATCACCAAACGACGGAGGACGCAGGAGACCTGCAGCGAGAAACTCATTCTGCTGCTGCTGCTGCTCCTGCTGCTGCGGTACGTGGTGAGGGTGATGGCTGGATACCGCCGGAACGTACGCGTTGTGCACTTTGAGATTTCCGAGATCAAAGACGATGAACCGCCCCAAATGACTCACCTCCACCTCCATCTGTGAAGGATCTGTTGCTGCAACTGCTGCAGTGCGACCTGTAGGTGCCGCAGGACCAGCAGCAGGACCAGCATCAACAGGAGCAGCAGCCGACTGCTTCTGCGTGCGCCCCAGCCTCTTCTTGGGCACTCTGTACCCTGGGGGAGGCACGTACCCTGGAATGGCTTCCTTATCCTCTGCTAGAATGAACAGAGGGGACTGAATATCTAAGGCAAAGAGACAGTAAGAGGCCGTGGCAGCCTCCCTCACTGCTCTGTACGACTTGGAAATAAAAACATCGAAAATGCCGTCACGCAAATAATTCAAAGTCCGCGAGACATCCTGCTGCCGGTACACAAAGCATATTTGTTCCATCTGGCCTTCAAGACAAATCGAATATGGTAGAGGGGCCCCCGATATCGGATCGGGGCCCCCATACTGACGTACACGAGCGGTAAACAAAGACCCAGAGGGAGCGTCCTTCCCCTCCTCAGCTCCTGCTGATCCTGCTCCTTCTGGAGCACCTCCAGCCTCCGCAACGCTTACAGCTGCTGCAGGTACTGCAGCAGGTGCTGCTGCAGTATCACACGCTCTGGGTGAGGAGGATGCAGCAGTTGCCCCAGGCCTTGCTGCAGTTTGTGCTGCAGCGTGCGGGGCTCTTCGCGGCTGGTGCTGCGCTGGGGGTCTGTAGGCAGCACGTGGGGCTAAGACGCATCTGTCTCTAAAGACGACGCCTCCGTCTCCAATTGCAAAAGTTGTTTCCGTGTCGCCATTGGAGTAGAAGCGGCTGAAGGCCCTCAACTCCTTTAAAGCCATCCGAGCCAAGACGGAATCATTCGTCTCCCAGAACGCGATCGCAAACTCCCGAAACGTCAGAGTTAGCTCCAAACCCACATGCGGCATCTGCTGGTGCAGCGCATGCTGCAAGCCCTTCTGGTGCTGCTGGTGCTCCGTTCCTCCGGGTGTGCCTGCTGCGCCTGCTCCTTCAGCTGTTTCACCTCCTGTAGCAGCAGCAGCAGCTCCGTCCTGCGCGGCTTTCCATGTTGCATCGCAGCACCGGTGGATCGCCAGAGGGGGGAGAACGCCCCCTAAGTAAAGTCCCGTTCGAAGCCAGTCTCGCCCTGAGGAGGCTGTGCGCAGCAGTTGTGCATTGCTGCTGCTTGCGCGGCTTTTGCTGCTACTGCTGCTGCTGGTACGTTGGGTGTCTGCTGCGCCTCCCTGTACGCCTTCCCCGTCCGCCCCGAAGGACAGCGTCTGCTGTACTGTCTGCAGAGTGTCGTGCACTGCAGCAACTGTCTCCTTTGACAGGAGGCCCCGGGGCCCCACAGCAGCAGCTGAAGCCTCCGAAAGTTCGTCTAGATGCTGCTGCACCCGGCCGCGAATGGTATCTCTGTACAGCTCCAAAGTCTGCAGGATGCGACGTAGACTCTGCTGCCGCCAGTGCAGCTCCACTGGCAACGAGGTCACTGCAAGTGTTGCCTTCGGAGAAGCACCAGCAGCAGCAGCAGAAGCAGCAGCAGCATCCGCTGCTGTTGCATTTGCAACGGCAGCTGCAGCAGCTGCTGCTGTCGGGGAATCAGGAGTGGTGGCAGCTGCTGACGCCGCACTCCGTGTTGCGGTTATTGTGCTGCTCGTGCCTAGCAGCACCTCTAACTCTACTCTTAAGCTTTTTTCCATGTCTTCTACAGCATCATGGAACTCCTCCTCTTCTGCTGCACCACCCAAAGAAACGACGCTGCGCAGCGGCAGACTGCCGCTGCGCCCCAAGCCGATGCTGCTGCGGCTGGTTGCCAGCTCCGCCTGAAAGGCAGCAGCATCAGCATCAACAGAAGCAAAGAAGAACCACTGCAACACACCACCGGCCCACCCCTAAACAAGCTGAAAGCATAACCCTCGCCCGATCACAGCAGAGTTAATAATGCAGGCCCAAGCAGCGGCACTGGGAGATGGAGGGAGAGGAAGAGAAAGCACCAGGAAGGCATAAAGGCAAGCACTCACAGACCTCACACACACACACACACACACACACACACACACAAAACAAGCACGCGCACTCTACGGAGACAGGAACTAAACAGATATATGCATGCAGGGAAGAGACAGAAACTGCACACATATGCAATGAAGAGGCACAAAACGCGCAAGCATGCATAAAAGATACAGACACAACACACACGCACGCACACACTAAGCAGACAGAATCAAAGGCGCACAAAAACGCTAGAGACGCACAACCATACCCCTGTATGCATTCTCCCCAACAACCCGCCCCCGGAGGTGCAGGAGACAATGTGCGCGTGTGAAAGCAGCAGCAGCAGCAAAACCAACAGCAGCAGCAGCAAAAGCAACAACAGCCGCGGCAAGAGCAGCAGCAAAAGCAGGCAGGACCACGAGCTGCCGCAAGAGCAGCAACAACAGCGGAGCCCTCTCCCCGACTCTACTCACGCTGTCTGCAAGGTTATTGCTGGCATTGTTTTGCAACGACAAGAAGAGAGGGGAATCGGTGGAGGGGTCTGAGACGAGGACTTGATGAAGTTCAGCAACGGCCCCACATCTGCCGGAGGCAAAGTCTGCTGTCAGCTGCATCTGTAGATCGGTCAACTCCGCCTGCAGCACAGGAGGCCCCGTCTCTCCTGCTGCTGCTGCCGCCGCTTTTGGTGCTGCAGCGGCATTATCCCTCTCCGAAAGTCCTCTTATCAAAAACCCGCAACGGCCAAAACGCCACGTTGACGCAAATACCAGCTGAGACCTTGGCTCCGTATCAGCGCTGCTGCTGCTGCTAGGGTTTGCAGCGTCCGCGGCTGTGTCGCTCGGAACCGCGTCATCGCCGCTGCAGAGAACGTCTGTCTCCTCACCAGCCCCAGTCAGTGCTGCATCTAGAAGAGACGGTGGGCCTGCAGGAGGCTCTGTTGCTGCATGGGTTGCGTCTGCTGCTTCTACTGTTGTTACTGGTGGTGCTGCTGCTGAAGGTCCTGTGACTTGAGGCGGTGACAGTGCTGCAGCTGCCGACCCTGCTGCTTCCCCTCGGCCCCCGGCGTCCTCGAGTGCGGGTTGGTGCTGCATCAGAGGCGCCGTTGCTGATGTTTTTCCTGGGTGTTCTGCTGCTGCCCCTGCTGCTGCTGCCGTTGCTGCTGTTTGTGGTTGTAGTAGCCTGCTGTTCTGTGTAGCTGTTTGTTGGGGTCGCGCTTGCAACAGCGACTTGGCCATGGAAGCAGGTACAGCAATGAGGAGCCCAATGGCTTCGGGTGTGAGTTCAAGGAAGATTTCTTCGAAGAGAATATTGAGGCGGATATCTTTCATCTTAAGAACTTCTACATGCATACGAATGGGTATGGGCCGCAAGATAGACACCTCCTGGTGGCCTGTCGGGGCGCAGATAAGCCGCGTCTCGTTGAACTCCAAGACCCCTCTGAGCGCATCATAGGGGCAGGGGCCGTCTGACCGCAAAGAAAGCGTTCCCAAGTGCAGCGCGACGCTCCCTGCTCCTTTTCCATCTAAATTCAATATCGGAGCGGCTACCAACAAATCTAATTGCACCAGATCAGGCAGATGCTGCACTGCTGCTTCGTACACCGTCTCACCCGTCTCCCGCAGGCCCTCCACAAACTCGCTCTTACGCATCTCGTCCACTTCAGTAGCCACTTTGCTGCTGTTGCTGTTGCTGCTGATGTCGCGCAGCCCTTGCTGCTCGCCGTCAGCACCCGCTACCCAGCTAGATCCATCAGCAGCAGAAGCAGCAGCAGCTGCAGCACCTGCAGCGCGTCGTTCCTCCTCCTCCTCCAGGCGCCTCACGTCTGCCGGCGTTTCAAAGACGAAAAAGTCGCACAGAGTCCTCACCAACTCCGGCTTTATTGCTGCTACCAGCGGGGCCAGCCGAATGTACACCCCCAAGATATTCCCCGTAGGTGTCAAATCGTGTCGCAGCTCCAGCCGCGCAGCTGTCAGGCAAGAAGCAGCAACTCCTGAAGGAGGGGAAGCTGCTGTTACGGTGCTGCTCCGGCTATAGTTCCAGGTGCTGCTGCTGCCGCTACTACTTCCCCAAATGCCGCTGTTGCTACGGCTGCTGCTGCTGCTGCTGCTGCTTCCGCTGCTGCTTCCGCTGCTGCTGCTGCTGCTGGTTAGAGAGCTGTCGCTCTCGCCCGACGCTGCGCTGCCCAGCATCATCAGCCGACGGCGGTGGGATGAGTTCCTAGGTGAATCTCCTGCTGCTACGACAGCAGCAGCAGCAGGAGTTAAGGGTGCAGCCGGCGCTGCTTCGTTATCTCTGCGAAAGTGCATGAGCAGGTGCGACTGCTGCCTCACAGCAACGTTAGACAGAGAAATACAGAAAGACCACTCGCTGCTGTCCCGGCCAGCTGCGTCTTGTCTATTCAGCAGATCTAAAGCCGCACCCAAGTTGAAGAGCTCTACAGACAGAAACGCCTTCTCCGCGGCAGTGTCGCTGCGCAGACAGCCGGCGCCACCCCCTCCTGCAACAGCAGCAGCTGTTGCTCCCGCGTTGCTTGCTGCTACTGCTGCTGCCAGGAGGTTTGGAGGGGGCGGGGGCTGCGGGAATTCGGGGGGAAAACACTTGGAGGCCTCTTTGGGGGAGTATCCGATGGCCTTGATGGCCCTTGCCTCTTTCAGCACTTCCGCTGTCTCCTCTTCTGCCTCCTCCTCAGGTGTCTCGTGATCGTTCTTCAAACAAATGCTAAATCGCTCTAATTCAAACGTCAGCACATATCGCGTAGGCAGCGACACGCTCTGCATCAACTCGTCCGACTGAAGGGAAAGCCACAAACAGCAAAACCACAAGACAAAACAAGGCAAGTGCAGCAGCGTACGCTTCAGGGTTTAGGGTTCACGGTCTACTGATCACGGTTTAACGTTTCTTTGGGCTGGAGTGAAGCGAAGGCAGCAAACGCCGCAGTACAACCGGGCAGACAGGCCTTCCACTGTCTGTACAGCAGCAACAACAATGGGCCTTCTCAGCTAGCAACAGTATACAGCAGCAACTAAAACGTGGGGCTGCCGCGCATGCAGGAGGGCATCGGCAACTGATAGGAGAGAATAAAAAGCCAAAGAGATACCTGCACAGCGTCTACGATGAGTTGTATGTCTTCGCTTGTCAGCAGCGGGGCATCTGTGTCTCCCCCTGCACCTTGTTGAGCCCCCTCTCCTGGCGCCAGCGTCTGCTGCTGCTGCTGTTGCTGCTGCTGCTGCTGACCCGCGGCCTGGCGCCCGGTCACCCACTGCCACCAACTCTGCTGCTGCTGACGGGGAAGCTGGCGCTGTTGCTGCAGCAGCAGCTGCTGCTGTTGCTGCTGCAGCAGTTGTGTCTGCTGAAGGACGCGGTTGGTCGCTTCTGTGCAAATGTTACGCCACTTGGCCAGCTGCACGCCCACAGCAGCATGCAATCCGGCACGCATGCACCAAGCTCGCATGCATGCATGCATGCATGCGAGCATGCGTAGAATTACGCATGCATGCATTACTGTGAGCCCCACATCACGAGCGTTTTGTTTCTATTCATACGAGTGTGCATCATCTCGGGGTTTTCTCCCCAACACGAAGAGAAGATGCCTTTAAGCGGAAGCAAGGCGAAGCGCACAGATCAGGCAACACAGAACGAAAAAGAGACGCAGCAAAATATACATATCACCGGAAACAACAGGGATAGACAAAGATACTCAATACACCCCAAATTGCCAGTGCCAAACACTGCTGATGTCTGAAGACAGAGACCCGAGTTACAGTAGACAAGGCAAGAGCAGGGAAGGAAACAACGAGGGGAGAAGAGATGCAGCAGGGACAGCCGCAGTGGACGGACCAGAAAGGCAAATGGCATCTCAACAAAAACAGTACCTAAAACCCTAAAGCTTAAGCCCTAAACCCTAAACCCTAAACCCTAAACCCATGAAAAGAGGAGCTTCCGCTCTCATCAGCTGGCAAAAGCAGCCACAACCCCTCACCGCAAGTGTGTTCATATATATAACAATAAACCCTAAACCCCCACAGCCTAAACCCTAAACCCTAAATCCTAAACACTGATATCTAGCTCACGTGTCTGACGCCGACAACGTCATGGAGAGTAAGGAGTCTCTGCTGTTCCTTTTGAGTGAGTGGAGCGACACCTCGTACTCCTGCTTCTGCTTGAAGTTGTCTGCTGTAAAGGCCAATGAATTCTCTTTGCGTTTTGCCTTCAAGTCCTTCAGTGCCTAGCATAACGGTGTGGGCCTGGCGCAGCAGCAGCTGCTCGCAGCGTTGTCTTCGTTGTGCTGCTTCATTCGATATGGCTAAGAGGGCCTCAAGGTGGGACCTGCTGATTTCTATGCCTTGGCTCTCCCGCAGCACCTCCAGCCGCGCCTCCAGCTCCTGCTGCTCTGCTGCATGCGATACAGTCAAACGAACATGCAGCGGCTTCAACACATACTGACTGCGGCCCCCAACTCCCCCGCTGCCCTCAGGCCGAGGCCACGCAAATGAAACACCAGCAGAAGACCCTCCGCTCCCTGTCGCCGGGGCCCTCACAGATCCTCCCAGGCCGGCTCCTGCTGCTGCTGCTGTTGTTGCTGCTGCAGATCCTGTTGCGGAGAAGGGGCTTCCTGTTTCCCCTTTATGGCAAAGGAAGCCGCCTCCTTCAAGGCCCCCAGGGGATTCCAAAGAAACCGCAGGCCCCACGGGCAGATAAGGAGCCTGCGCATGCACGCAGCGCATGCAAACGGCAGAACTTGGCCCCACTCAGCACCGCAGCAATTTAGCCGCACCGTGCACGAGCATAAGCAGCAGATGACGCACAACAAACAGAGTTAAATAACGTACCTTAGACATAGAAGGCCGTCGCTCCTGGCCCTCCCCTCCCTCCTCTATACCCTGTCCTGCAACTGGTGGGGGGCCCCCATCCTGGGGGGCCCTGTCGCAACCCGCTGAGCCAGCCTTTGTCAACTGCTGCCCTTCCGCTGCTGCTGATGCTGCTGCTTCTGCTGCTGCTGTTGCTGCTGGGGAGCCGGCGGGAGGCGGAGAGGACGGAGGGGGCGGCGGTTCAGATGGAGGCGGCGGAGGGACGGCTGGCAGCGGCAGTGCTGTAGGGAATGCCTGTTGCTGCTGCAGCACTACCTGCTGGTGCTGCTGCTGATGCGGCCGCATGCGTTGTTGCTGCTTCTGTTGTTGGGAGTTGGCGCCGTCAAGTGCGCAGTAGATGGCGAGGCCGCTGAGCTCGCACGCCTTGTAGAAAGCCTGTCGTTTTTGCTGTTGCTGCTGCTGTTGCTGCTGCTGCTGCGGCTCGTTGCGCCTCCACGCTGCATCGGTGTTGTGTATGGACGCCTGAGCCAGCAGCACTCCTACAGAGAATCCCCTATTGGGGTCGACGAGGGCAATATGCACATCTCTGATATCAACTAAGAGGTTGCTGAGTATTTTGTTAACAAAGCGGAAGAAGAAGCCTCCGTCTCCCTCCTTGCTTGTGCTGCTGCTGCTGCTGCCTGCAGCAGCATGTTGCTGACTCTGTTCTGCAAGCCGGAGCCTGGCATCGTGCATCTGCAACTCGCAAGCCTCCACTTGTCTGCTCTTTGCTAGCCTGAGTTGTTGGATGAGTTGTTCATCGCTTTGTTCAGGTATAGGTTTGGGGTGCAGCAGCACATGTAGGCCTGCGACTTCTAAACAGACAGGAGCCGTTCCCAGCCTTGACCATGGTATTGTTAATTTAATTTTCTGTACGCGGCCCCACACCACCTGAAAAGGAATGCCGAGGATATCAGAGACCTCCGGCTTCACCTGAAGGTCTTCTAGCTCTACATTGCCACTCCATACAGCTACAGACAACTTATCGCGGCTGATGCCCCTCACATACTGCGCGAGGTAGCGACTTAGCAGCCGCTCAAGCACCGACTCCAGCATCTCTCCCCGCTGCTGCTGCTGCTGCAGCAGCAGCAGCAGCTACACACACCCGACGCAGCCGCGAGGCAGGCACGCTTCAGGCACCGAAGGCTGCAAATACAACTGAGCATGAGAGTTGCATCTTCTCTACAACTGCATGCACCACGGAGAGAAAGAAAGAGAGAGCATCCCGAGACAACCCAACGCTAGCCCGAAACACCGAACGGCAGAGTTAATGGCCTGCTGCAGCATTCAACAGCAAATAAGACACACATGTGAGCCCTTAAAAGCCCACGCAGATGCTGCCGCAGATGCTGCCGCAGCTGCTGCTCCCGTTGCTGCTGCTATCGCTGCTGCTGCTGCTGCTGCCCCCAGAGGCAAGGCGTGGGGTTGCTGCTAGTGCAGAGCAGCGCCTTCAAAGCAGCGTGGCAGCTGCTGCCTGGGGTATGGGATGTGTTGGAACTCGGCAGGGCAAATCGGCGGGAGAGATACTGCACAAGTACAAGTAGATTCGGCGGCCGGCTAACGCGCGTTGCTGCACAACGGAGGATGCGGTGCTGCTGAGCAGTTGAGAAGAAACAGGCAGTACCTGAGGGTTCTTAGGCAGATGCATGCAACTTCCACAACTGCCTGGGGCTGTATGAAGGCCAGGCGGCCCTTTCAGGCCGTCTTGTTGCGGAGGTTCAGTAAGTACACAGGCCGCAACACTACTGGGTCATAGAGGAAACCGGCGCGGATTTAGGAGTCGTTTCAGGTCGACGAACAGCGACAGTACGCTGTCCAGTTCTATGGACAGATTTTGTGGTTTTTAGAGTTCTGGTTCGAGGGAAGCTTCAGACCCATTGCAGCATGCAACACAAGCCGCTCACCCTTGTAATTCTGGCATGTGTTGCTTGCTGGGGGCTCAAGTTGAGAACGCCTGGCCATATATATTGGATAATTTCATGAAATGATTGATCTTTTAGAAGGAATTTAATCAATTGCATTAACACAAATGGGGCGGGGACCGGCGCTCTCGGCTGCCGCAATCGTTGGCTGGCCGCAGCCTCAATGGCGTTCTTTGTTGTCTTTGTTCCGTTCTGTGCACGGCAAGTGAAATTTCGAATATAGAGTGGTTCATATGAAGAAAGGGTATGAAAACACCAAAAATATGGGTCATTAATACCCTATCAGGAACAGAGGCGTGGAGCGGAGGGGGGTGGTGGCCTAAATGCCTGCGGCGGAAGTTGGGTGTAGGATCTGGTCATCAAAATCGTTTATTCACGCATTTATTTTCAAATATATTTGTTAAACAAGCAAAGGCGCAGCAAACTGCCAATACGTTGCAGCCGGGTTTTCGAGTTGTGGGTTTCGAAAGCGAGCGAGGCTGTTTGCCGTTCAGTGCTTCTTCTTCATAAAAAGTATCCAATAATATCTTTAATAATGCATGTAAATCAGTCTTTTGTCCCATATTTTCTTTTTAAGCAGTGTGTATTTATATCTTCGTTCAGATATGTCCTCTTTACTCGCCCATATGGAAGGCATACAGCAAATGAGGATCAGTGGGTAGAGTATTTAAATTCCAGCTCATAGCTTCATAAAATTAGAAAACACCTCACGAACATGTATAAAGCATGAGAAGGTGAGGCTTGGCTTATTATACGTTATCTATTATCTCCGCCGTTCCCTGATGCTCCATCTTCTATTCCCTTACTTTGTATTTCCGCCCCTTCTTTGGCCATGACGAGAAGAAAAGGTGACAGAAGAAGGAAGTACTATTTTTCTCGTTACACTGCAAGGGTACTTTCACAGTTGCTGCGGCTTGCAGCCTTCGTGTGGAGGTGTTATCTTGGAATGAGAATAAGAATACGGTAAATGTACAATACTAGGTTGGAGTACAGTAGACCGACCGTACTCCTAGATTCTTGCCGAGGATGTATTTAAAAAAACAATTAACAACGTATCTGAGTTCTGTTGGTTCCTTCAGTAACTCCGCCGTTGCCTGGCGGGGCTGCTGTGGGCTCCTCTCAGATGCAACTGCAGTTTCTTCTCGCTGCCGCTCCGTAGTCTTCAGCAATTCAACAACATTCCCAGCTGAAGGGAGGAAACATAGGCTCCTTCCACCAGCAGGTATCGCGCAATGCGCATACGTTGACCTCAACGCTTGTACTTAATTGCATTTTCTCCATTTGCTTAAAAGGAAATGGAATACAGCTGTGGGCAGCGCCGTCGAGCCACCTAACTAGCAGCTGAGAACACAGCACAATCATCGTGGAGCTAAACGCTTTCTGTACTGACGTCTGCTTGGGCTAATCTCGGGGCTGTAACTTTCTTTGAGTCCTGGTGCTGCTTGAACTTCAGTAGTTAACCACGGATTGGCTGATATAGTTAATGACTATCGTGATATCAGCTGTTGCTTTTTTCCATAGAGACCTTGCTCTGAGAAGCCCTGTTTCTAAAGCGTTTTGATCTTTTGTATTTGCATTCTTCTTTCCTCGCAAGAGACGACACCTTTTGCTCCCAACATGACTGTTAGTTGCAGTCATGCACTCACCGCTTTTTTTTCTTCTGCTGGAAATGATGTGAAGAGTGTTGCAGTATTTTATTCGGCCATTGTGGGAATGTGAATCTCTTGCTTATGCCCGAGAGAGTCGAGAGCATTGTGGCTGTTCAACTTGATCGTTGACTCTGAGCCCAAAATCGCCATGCACTAAAGATCGTCTATATGAATTGCATTCACTGTCGTCATTCTGCCTTTCTCGCTATCAGCCGTTTCTGGTCCCTCTTCCTCTCTCACGGTCCACTGGCTAGTGGAGGGCGTGCAAGGACATAAGACGGTCTTTTTCACATGAACAGTTGTCTACGGAGCGGCTCATGCATCGAAAGAAGGCTTCTTTATACTTGCCTGTGTGGCCGCCTATAGGAGACATGACAGGGGGTAGGTGAGGCGTTTGCCGGCACCACATACACACATACATTATGCCAGAGTGTAGCCTTTCAAGGGGAGGGAACTCGTAGGCCAATAGATGCGATGGTCAAAGACTGACAGCTACGAGGTTATACAATTCAGTATGCATGCAAAAGACCCTCGGAGTGCAGTCAATCCGGCGGTGCCTAGCGAATTGAGGGAACAGCGGGGCGGTGAGGTCACCTCTAAGGAACCCCAATTTGTTTTGCCCGCACGGAGCAGGGTATTTTTAGCCTTTTGCTCCGTTTTCAAACTTCGGGTGTTAACGCCTTTTCATTTTGAAGGAGAACAATCTATATTAGCAAGAAAATCGCGGAGGACGCAGGCCTAAGTATCCCTACAAGTTTCATCGTTGCCTTGAGGGGTTGGCATTTGAGGCTGTTTCTATGTTTTTCTGGTAATCTTCTCCCTTAAACCCCTTCCTCCTTTCTTATCGTCTGAAATCAGTCATTGTATCTCCGGCCGTTTGTCGACTTGGGGATTATTGTGAAATGCAGCAAACACAACCGCAACACAGTCCACCGTGCCGCTGTCTCGGCCGCAGTACTCTGCTCCAGTGCTAGTGGAATGGAACGAATGCTGCATTATAAATGATTTATTTCCCTTATGCTAAATTTCTTTTTATACAACTTTAAAACAAAGTGGCGGTTTTTCATGCGGAAATTCTTTACAGAACACCCGCACGCACACACCACCGACAGCATTCAACGCCGAGCAACCGCCGAGCATCAGAACGGGGCTCCGACACTGGCTGCGACTGTTGTTGTATTAAAAAGATATTTAAAAATGAATGTTCAGTTTTTTGACTGGGGAGGGTTTGCTCGAGGGGCGTGAGGAGGAAGGAAAGGCCCTGTTGTCGCGGATCGGCCGAGTTTTCCCACTTTCCCTGCATATCTCTGAGGCTACGTGTTTGTCAGCAGCAGCCGCAGCTTAAAGAGGAGAAACTGGAAGTGTTTCTTCTCGTCTTGTTCTTTGTTGCTGCGACCTTTTCTTCTTCTCTCTCCCCTCATGGCCACCAAGGTCCTAGCCGTCGGTGTGTGCTTTATAGCACTCGCAGCTGCCTCTGCACTGCAGGTAAGAGGAAGCTTATTGTGTTATTGAATGCATTTCTCTTAGTGCTACAAGAGGCTATGAATGCACAAGTTTGATGTGCAGCTCATGAGGGCCCCACTGGCAGCAGATGAACTCTAACGAGCGAGTTTAACACAAACAGAGCTGCATCAATTGACAGGACTTGCAGCAATGCAACAAAAGTTGTAGTGGAGGAGATGAGGATTGCTGCTGAAGCGATGATGCAACTGCAGCGGTGCTTCAGCCGTTTCCTGTGAATCTCGTGTATGGTGAATACATAAAGGGATACATTTACGTGTAAATAACCTAAATAGCTACGTATATTTTACATGTAGATATATATATATATATGCACCTTTTACTTGCAGCATTTGTACTACGGCGACCTCTCTGTAATAGAAAACCTGTACACTATCTTGGCGTACCTTATGGCCCGGCCCCAGTACCTGCTCCACCTTAATGGTATAAAACACTTTCGCGAGCGTTCAGACGCGTAAGGCTTTTGCATAGCGCGAAAGAGGCAAATCAATGCATATATAATATATATATATATGCATTTGTATATATTACATAATACGCACTGGGGGTTCTGCCGCTACTGCGACCGTTTGTTCTTCACTGTTAGCAACACTGTACACCCTCCCGATAGCGTTAATCTTGCGTTGCCGCTCTGAACTCACTTAGCATTAATAGCAATAAAAACACCACAAGTTGCTTTGGTTTCCTGTTCTGCTGGCTTGCAGGGCCATGGTGGGCTTCGTGATGCGCGAGTCGCAGGCTGTTGCCTTTCGCGCGTCATTAACGCTGGAGGCCTCTTACAAATCATATTTCGAAGAAGATGGCAATGAAGCCTGGGCGGCAGCTCCCAGGAACCCCTTAGAAGTGCTTAGCTACGAAGAAGTGTATGTACAGCGCAAACTGCAACCACCAACAGACCCTGAATCCGTCATCATCGACAGGCCCCATTCCTTTTCTGCAGAAACCCCACCGCAGCTGCTGCCACCGCATCCTTTGCATGCGCCTCCTCCTTTGGACTCCGATAAGACCCAAAATGCTCAGAAGACGAACACCATCGGCCTACATATATACACCCCAGTTACTTGTTCCACAGCGCCTGACTTGCCTTCTTCTTCCTCTGAGGCATCTGCTTCTTGCAAGGAGTTTCATCAGCAGCTCTATTACTCAACTCGGAAAGCAGAGAAGATAAAAGGCATTCTTTCTTTCGAAATGCAGGCAGAAGCCATGAACGTAGAAGGGCTGCAGGAAGCAGCTCCTCAAGCGGAATATCCGGTACTTCTTCGTTGTCTTTTCTCTCATAAGCTGAGAAAGAAGCATTTAATATACACAAGTACTAGAATGATGCTGCTCATAATATGTGCATCTGGTGCAAGTGCTACTGAAAAAGGGTTTGTATATAGGGCTTAAATGTATGTTTGCACGCTGAGTTTTCTGGAGTTGTTATGCCTGTACAGAAGCAACGATCTCCTGTTCTCTTCTTCTTGCATGGAGGAGGGTTGGTGGGCCTGTCTACTGCTGCCTACGATAAACTCATCCGCCGTATGACAAATCTTTTTGGGGCGATTGATGGTGTTGTTATATCCATCGACTACAGGCAAGAAACCCTTCACTAAACACGCAGGCACCCATCACCCCAGTGAAACACTGTTATTATTATTATCATTACTACTGCCCTTGTTATTATCATTATTGCCGTTATTATTGTTATCTATTATTATTTTGTTATTACTTCCTAGAATTCAAACCCGGAGGTGGGGTTGGCTTCCTGACTTCTTGAAGGCAGTCATAGCCCGATTCATTTATTACTTCAACTACAACCATTATTAATAATATTATATGAATAATAGTATCATAACAGTAGGCGCAGTAATAATAATGATTATTTTTATTACTTGTGTTAGTATCATACCCATTTAGTAAGCATTTTACCTACAAAGACCCAAGTGAATTCATTTGTTGATGTTTTGCTTTGTTATGCATTTCATTCAGACTCTCTCCAGAGCACAAGTTCCCAATACCAATGGAAGACTGTCTACACGCCATTAATTTTGTTGTCAATCACGCAGATCAACTCGGAGTCGACGGCAGCAAGTGCGAATTACCCCGTGCAACGAAGTGTAATTACAGCAATAATAATAAGAGGAATATGTCAACATATATATATGTATATATATGTATATATATGTATGTATATATGTATACGTGAATATATGTATTTGCAAAGATACCCATATATATATATATATATTCATGGATATGAATATACATCTACATGAATAGTATACTGCTAGATGTTGTACAATGTGTTGAATAGAAAAAATATTATTTATTTATTGCCTACTCGAAGCATCGTACAAAAGCTTTTTATTTAGCCTCAACAGCAATATTTCTGCTTGCAGATATATGACAGTCTTTCTAAACAACCCCCATCTCTGGTTCTGTGCATAAAAAGCATTCTAATTTCCTTCTCTTTTCTTATTTTGTTTTGTTTTGTTTCCTTCTGTTGTGTTTTGCTTTCTTTTCTCTTCTGTTTGCTTTTCTTCTCTGATTTTCCCTTTTATTCCTCTCTGTATTTGACGCACTTTGCAGAATAGCATTAATTGGCGACAGTGCCGGCGGCGCTTTGGTGATTTCTGTTTTGGGGGAGGCGTTGAGACTGCCTGAAAAATATCCCTGGGCACGCAACGTTTTGCATGCATCTCTGGTGTATCCTTCTCTTTGCCGGGGCTGCCCTACGAGGAGTCATCTGCTGTACGCTTAAAAACAACGACAGAAGCAACTGCTGCTGTTGCTGCTGCTGCTGTTGCTACTGCTGCTGCTTTTGTTTTTAGGGTTGCTGGTGTTGTTGTTGTTTGCTGTCGTTGGCGGTAGTGGTGTTGGTGCTTCTGTTCCGGTTGTTCTTGTTGTTGCTGTTATTCTTGTTGTTGCTGCTGCTGTTCTTGTTGTTGTTTTTTGTTGTTGTTTTTCCGGTGTTGCAATGCAGAAGAAAGGGAGAAGGGGACTAGATACACCGTGCGGTGTATCTGCACATCTCATCTGTAGACACAAAGAAACACAGACAGATCTCTTTCTCAGTCCTTCAATTTAATGAATAACGTTCGTAGAGATTCAACCTCAATATCTCTCACCGTCTGAATGCATGTGTTTGCTCTTTGTAGGTACGGGACCACACACACTCTGAAGAGTGATATTTGGTTTGCATTTTCAGTGAGTCTGTCTTTTTATGTGTGCATACACCTAACTAAACTAACCCCAAATATTTCTCAATATCTCCTGTTGTGCAATGAATTACCCTTCTAATACAGCTATATAACGAGCCTCAATTGTACGGCGCGAAGAAAAGAAATACTCTCAATACCCCTCGTCTGGTGTCTTTATGTTCATCTCCGCAGCACACACCAACCATTGGCCCTGTTTGGGATTGGCGGCAAATGCCTTTTGCAATTCCTTCAAATATTCTCTCGCAGTTTCCCTCAACAAGTTTAGGTGTGTTTGCTTTGTGTTTATCTCCTCTCGGCAGACGGTAGGAGCATTTTTCTTTCTTCAGCATTTCATAATACTCCAAGAAATTTAATACCTCCCGTTTTTAAAATCATTACCAACAACGTACCTCTAATATTATAAACCAGTATATACATATATATGCATACATACATTAAATTATTTATTTATTTACTAATTAGATGCTACACTATAAAAACCCTGAAACTGTTTTGGTTTCTTCTTCGTTTTGTACTTCGGCTGCACGCCTTCTTCGTCTCCGGAGTTTGCACGCTAATTCAGAACTTTATAAAGAAAAGACCAAAACTGCTGCTGTTTTGTTTCTTCCCTTTTTGTGCAGTTTTGTTTACCCATGATATTCAATATGAAACGGGTGTTCTCTTTCATGAACGACTGAGAAGAGCGGGAGTCTCAACGAGTTTGTTCATTGCTCCAGGTGTGTCCGTATGATTAAAAAGGCATTAATTCTTTCCTCTCCTGTTATTTACTTCATGTATCTTAGGAGTCTATTAGGAATCTGCGTAGCTTATGGACGGGTTAATGCGTTTAAAGCGGCGCTGCTACATGCATGAATTAGGGTTTAAGAGTTGGGGTGTACATTGCAACCCTTTCTAAACCCTAACACCTAAACCCTGACTCCTAAACCCCGTTTGTTTTGATATGCATGCGTTTGTGGCTTTCTTCTCTCTCTTCAGGGATGCACGCTTTCTTTGGGTCCGATTGCTGGAGTTCCTTCGGCGTACAAACAGTTGAATGGGCAATTCAACGCATTATAAAGAATTTAAATAAGCCTCCTCTGAGTCAGCACCTTCTTGCGGAGGTTCATGATAAAAAAAGTGTTGAAAAGCCTAAAGAACACACCGAATAGAGTTCAGGTGTCTACACAAATAAATGCAAAAAGCATCTATCTTTCTATTCAAACCAACATGAGTCATGTTCCACCGACTAAATATATTTTCTTTTTCTTTATACAACGAAGACAAATAAATTATTTATATTCATTCACACTATAGTTAATTAAATTAATTTTTAGAACAATTTTAAAAATTATATTTATTTTCTTCTAATTATAGATACTTCACTAAAAATTTACTTTAAATTGCAACCCATTACTTTAACTTGAAGTGAAGAGGCGCATAAGGCGTCGCCGGCTGACACATCTCAAGAAGAATAAAAAGAAAAATAAAAAGAATAAAGAAGAGCAGTAAAATTTTGTAAGGTGTTTTTAAGGGTTTGAGTTTCAAAGATAGTGTTTTTCCCTACGCACAACACTGATGCATTAGAAGGCCGTTGGGGTGTTTATCTCCTCTCTCAATAGCTCTTCCTTTTCTTAATTTTAATTGAATATCTGGGGGTAAATGGCATTTAATGCGTCATTTCCTCGCCCTAACAAATGCAAAAAATAAGCAGAAGGAGATGAGTTGCATTCTGTTTATGAAACTCAGTTAGGAGTGTGTAGGGACGTGGCTGTAGCAGTGAGTAGAGTGAATATAAAAGGAAAGCCGCAGAACTGTTTTAATATTATTTAAACAATTTCAAATTAATTTGTAGGGAATTGAATCCGAGTTAATGCAAAATGTGCGACGTTGTCGCTAGATTCAACACACTGAGAAGCAAGACGCAAGCGATGCAATTAGCAGTCATAATATTCAATTCTTCTGCTTTTAAACTTTCAAATAACAAGTATTCCCCTTCCTGTTTTAAAGGTTTTGTTTACCTTTTTAAATCTGAGCTTCGTTCCTGCGTGTTTTGCACAGAAGGAGCTATGCAGCCCTGTGGGGCAGCCGCCAGCCCCGTACTTAGAAGGATGGAATAAGAAGAGATGTTTGAATTTTGATTGAAAAAACCCTTTATTAGGGTTATTCTCGAGTTATTTGTGGCGAATTTTGGCATTTATGCAGGTTTAGCTGTCTATGCTGAGCTGCGTATACACCCCTACGCAGGCTGTTGCCAGCAGGGTGGCTGCTGCAGTCTTCTCGTTCTTGGGGTTTTACTCTTTTTTCCTTCTTTTGAAATGAAATAAGAAATACTCAATTGATGCACACAACGCTGGTCAAGCGTTGAGGCCTCCCTGCAGCTCTCAACAGCCTTCCGCTCCTTATCTGCTGCTACTGCTGCTGCTGGTGGCGCTACTAATTTAGTTTCCCTTTAGCTCTTCTTGAATTTATCTCCTTTGTACGCCGAGCAGAGATGGCGAGTGAATTGGATGCAGCTATTCGCGGCGTTCTTGTCCAGTATGCAAAGGCCAAGGGGTTAGAAGGATTTCAGCAAGAAGCAAAAGAAGAAGAAACGGAAGAAGAGGCAGAAGGAGGAGAAAAAGGAGTTAAAAACAGGCCAGCAAAACAAATAGAAAATGAAAAACATTCGAAAGTGCATGTCGATGCAACAAATGCTAAAAAAGCAAAAATTTTGCAAGTGGCGCGCATGCTGGTGGATAATGATCCCCGTATACGAAATAGAGGTATGCTTATTTCCTTCTTTTCTTCTTTTTATTCTTCTTCTCCTTCATCTTCTTCTCATTCTTACTCTTCTCCTTGCTGGTTGTGGTTTTGTTGATGTTGTTTTTCGTCTTTTTCATGGTGGCGTTGCTGTTCTAAATCTCCTAGATTCTGTATACGAAATAAAGGTATTTATAACTTCTTCTTTTCTTCTTCTTTTCGTCGTTCTCTCCTCCTTTTTATTATTAACATTATTATTGTTGTTGGTGGTGGTGGTGGTTCTGTTGGTGTTGTTTTTCTTCTTTTTCATGCTGCTGTTGCTGTTCTTCTTTTTCTTGATTTTCTGCTAATTCCAGTGTTTTTCACTGTGTTCTTCTTCTTATTCTGTTGCTTCTCCTTTTCTTCCTTCTTTATTTTTCTTTTTTATTCTTCGTTCTTTTAGAATGGCCCATTCACCACAAACCTTTGTGCAGCCGCCCTCAGCGTTTTTTTGCTTCTTATGTTCTTCTCTTTCTTATTTTCCTTTCCTTTTCTTATTCTCTTTCTTCTGCTTCCCTTTACTCTCCTTTCTCTTTTCTTTGTGTTTTTCTGTTTCTTCTCCTTCCTTTTTATCTTCCGTTTTTTTGTTTTTATTTGAGGGCTTATTTTCACTGTATGAATAGCATACACAGTAGTTTGTCTGCATGCACATCTATTTGTCTCTTTCTTATTTGTTTTTATTCTGTTTTTGTTTTTGTTTTTAAAGGAATTACTGCTGCGGGGAATTACTTAGAAAAGTCGCAGCAGCTCACAGAAGACGAAATGCTGCGAATATGGAGCACCTTATACTACGGTAAAAACATAAAAAAAACAAAGAATTGATTAATTAAAATAAACAAGTTCTTCTTTTATCAAAAGAATGAAAACAGCGAGGTTTATAAGAAAGGCCTTCTCTAATTGCATCCTGTAATGCAGCACATTAATATATATATATATATATGTATTATATGCATGCATGGTATTTATCATTATATTCTTTTTATTAAAAAAAACATGAGACAAACAACATAAAAAGGCATTAAAGCAAATGAAGAGTTTTGTAGTATAAATCAAGAAGCATTTAGTATTACTTGTTTGTTATTTTATCTGTTTTATTTTTGTGTTTTGTTTGTGTTTACTCAGCTGCATGGCTAAGCGACAAGCCGTTGGTGCAGAGGGAGTTTTTTGTTTCTGTTTCTTTATTACACCGTCGTTTGAAATACTCTTCTGTAAAGTCTCTCTTCTTCTGCAGCTTTTTTAAAGTATTAATTCAAGAGTGGGGCAAGCTCGATCGACACCGCATGAATAAATACCTTCTCTTCTGCCGCATCTTTCTAGCTGAATGGCTGCATGTTATGCAGTGCATGCACTGGGAAGAAAAGGTAAGGGCTTTTAGGTGTATGTACACTCCATATATATATATATGTATATGCATGCATATATAATATATATTGCATTGTATATACTTTGGTTTTCTTTTCTGTATTCATATTACATATTTATTCTCTATATGCATGTATATATACATACTTATACAGACATATATATATATATATATACATTTGTACATATCTATCTTCATCTATACAGTTGTATATATATGCATATATATATATATATATTGTGTTTGTGTTTAGTTTACGAAGACAGCCGTGGAGTTTTTATGCGGGGAGGTGATGCTCCGCAGCAGCGGTCGAGGAGTTGCGCTGCACTTAGCAGATATTTTAGTAGAGGAGTTTAGAGAATTAGTCAAAGCAACAGAGAAAGAACAAGACAACAAGAGAGACGGAGCTGTACTGCAGCAGCAGCAGCAGCAGCAGCGCCTGCAAGAGGTGAGCGAGACGGGTGAAGCTGCTGTTTGTTTTTTTTTATATTGAAGTGGTTTCATGTTCGTGTAAAGTAGAATCTTACGTTCGATCTCTATACGCATGCATGCAGTATGCATGCATATAGTGCATGCATACTGTATGCACACTGCAAACAGATTGCATGCAGATTACATGCATTTACTGTATGCATGCATGTAGTGCATGCATGCACATACTGTATGCGTGCATATCCTGCATGCATGCATATACTGCATGCACAGTATTTGTGTTTTATCTGCAGGGCAGCATTTGGGGTGTATGTTGAGTTGTTTTATGTTTTGTTTTTCAGGAGCGTCTTCGCGCATTTTCTTGGATTTTTGTTCCCGTTTTTCGCTGCTTTTGTTTTTCAAGAGATATGCCATTAGTGATTAGGCTGAGAGATTTTGTAGGTTTTGCCGCATGAAGTTTTAAGCAGACTTTAAAGAAGAAAAAAAGAAAAAGAAATATCTTCTTCTTTTAATTGTCCTGTCGTTGTTGGTATGTTCTTTTGTGTTTTGTTAGCTTTGTTGTGTTATTTTTTGCTTTTATTTTTTTCACCTATTTTATTTTATTTTATTTTGTTTCTGATGCTTTCTTTTCTTGTTTTTAAACTCCGGTATACTTAAATACAACCCTTATTAGCTTGAGAGAACTTCATGGATGGATTTATTTTATTTATTTTGTTTTTTCTTCTTTGATTTGTTTTGGGTGTACAGACACTCCTGAAGATGCAACCGGAAGACGTCGATTTTGAATTTGTTGCAGCGGCTGTCTTCGCTTTAGCCAGCGATAGGTGAGGGTTTTTATCAGGTTTTTATTTGCTATAAGTAATTAGTTGGTTTATTATTACTGCCTGTTCACTGGACGGGCCTAGGGTTTAGGGATTTACGGTTTAGGGTTTAGGGTTTAGGGTTTGGTTGTAGGGTTTAGGGTTTAGGGTTTAGGGTTTAGTATTCAAGTTTCTTCTTTCTCTTTTTGCGTTGTTCGGGTGTATGTACAGCCGCGTGCGCAATGAAAACCGGAAGCATCTCTTTGCCGTTCACGAACACTTCAGAGAGCGTGAGCTTCCGTTTTAGGGTTTAGGGTTTAGGGTTTAGGGTTTTAGGGTGTAGGGTTTAAGGGTTTAGGGCTTTAGGGTTTAAGGTTTTAGGGTTTAGGGCATTGCATTAAGGTGATTGTTTCTGCTGCACTTCTTTTTTTTGTTTGCAGATGCGAATGCAGCAGAAGCAGCAGCAGAAGGTGCTTCTGATGATGCATCAGCGCGGTCTGTTGGTTCTTTTACTTCTTCAACTTTCGCTAGATTGTTTGTGCAGCGAGTGATTGATGAATATAACGAAGAGCGGCAGCAAGCGCAGAAGGAGAAGCCCTGCCTCGACCTTCTTGATTATTCTCAGCAGCAGCAACGCAAGCGTCTCTTCCCTGACAGATTTGAATTAAAGGAGATAAAAACAACAGACGCAGAAGGTGTTTGTGCTGCCGATGCGGTGGGGTTGTTGGGTCCTGCTGAGCAGCAAATGGATGAAGAACTTCCAGACGAGAGTAGAAAAGAATTAGTTAAAAAGGTGAAGAAAAAGCGACGCATGCAGCAGCAGCAGCAGCAGCAGCAGCAGCAGCAGCAGCAACAGCAGCAGCAACAGACCGTGCAGCAGCAGATAGTGCAGCAGCAGCATCAAGAAGAAACTAAAAAGAAACAAACACACGATACGCAGACAATAGACACCTCGTTAGTTGAGGTGAATGAGGAGAAAAAAACAGTAAAAGGTAAACAGAAGAAAGCAATTGTTGCTGCTGCAAACAGCAGCAAAGAAGATATTCAAAACCGTTGTACGCAAGAAACCACCGCACCCAACGGCTTACGCCTGCCTATCCGCAGCAGTGGCACCAACAGCAGCAGCAACAGCAGCAGCAGCAGCAGCAACAGCAGCAGCAGCAGCACTGCCGAGAAAAATGCGCCTCGTACTTCTGAATCAGTACGAAGCTCCGCGGCTGCTGCGGCCGCCTCTGAAGAGGGTAGGCATTCTTCAAAAGAAACAGAAACAGCAACAGCAGCAGAAGCTGCTGCTACTGCTACTGCTGCTGCAGCAGCAGCAACAACAGACAGTGCTGCTGCTGCTGCTGCTGCACATACACCGCAGCAAGGAGAAGAGGCCCCGCTGCGGAGGCGAAGCACTCGGATATCTGATTTGGCGTCTTCTAGCAAACGAGTTTTGTTTAATTTAAAGAAGAACAAAGTCGTTGGTGAGTTGTTGCTGTTGTTTTTGCGTTATCTCCCTTCGCTGCCGCAGCACCTGTGCTGCTGGTACTGACTCCCCGTAGCAGCAACAGCAGCATTAGCAGCAGCAGCAGTAATAGCAACACCAATGGCAGCAGCAGCAACAGCAGTAGCAGCAGCAGCAACAGCAACAGCAGGAACAGCAGCGACAGCAAAAGCAACAGCAGCAACAGCAGCAGCAGCATGAGCAACAGCAGTAACCATTCCATGCCATTTAATTATCTTTTTGTGTTTTCTTTTTGTGTGTTAACTGCACTCAGCATTTTCAAGGCATGCGCCCTCCGTAGCTGTAGGCCCCGCTTCGTCTTCTCCTACAAAGGGCGCATCTCTAGCTGCAGCAACAGGTTCTGCTGCTGCTGCTACTGCTGCTGCTGCTGGTGCTGCTGGTGGGGGGGCCCCCAGGGGGCCCCCCAGGGGCATTTTGAGGGCAGCGAAGGAGCCTGGGCCCCCCACAAGTGCAGAGATGGCGCCGATGCCTCCTATTCAGAAGTTGCAGCGCCCTCCTTGGTTTCGCGGGAGTACAGCTGAGCTTCTTGCTGCTTTACAAAGGGCATTAGCAGCGCAGCTAAGCAGCAGCAATGAGGGAGGGAGTAGTAAGGGAGTACGCACGAAGAAGAAAGCAAAAAAAACGGTGCAGAGCAAACCCAAACATAAAAAGAAAATCCATAGTTTCAGCAGCACGAAGTGCTCCGCTGTACATACACTGCAGTAGAGACAGCTGCATGCGTTCAACTATATATAAATATGTATATATATATATATACATATATATATATATATATATATGCCCTCAACTCATCTCCTAATTTGTTTTTGTCGGCAGTCGTTTAATCAGATAAAGCTGCAGCAAATCTTTCTGCATTATTTGGCTTAGCTAAGCTGAGGTGTACATAGGCCCCAAAAGGGAAAGCACTTGTTTTTTACTCTCTCGCTTCAGTTTTGTTTTTGTTCAACTGACTAACAAAAGCAGCAGCTGCTGCAAAACCGATGCTGAGGTGTATGTACACCGCAGCAGGAGGGCGATTCTGTAGGCATGCAGTCGCATCATATTTAATTAATTAAAAGAAATAATCTTTTCTTCTTGCAATAGGCTTAGAGGGATTCTTGTGTTTTGTTTTGCTTTGAGTTTGTTGTTGTATATCTCGGCGTGTGCACAACAAAAAAATAAAATTTGTTTTTCTCTGCAAAACAACGAACAGCAGAAAGAAAAAAGAAAGGCAGGGAAAAACAAAAATTTCTTCAGTGTACACTCAGCGATGCTGTGGTGTAATACTTTAAAAATGTCTCCTTCTTCTCTGTATATACTCAAGGAAATGCATATATATATATATATATATATATATATATTCCTAGATTTCTTTCTTCAGTTTAATGAAGCGTTTGTTGTTTCTGCGGGTAAGAGCATAGCCAGTTGCCCTTTTTATTAATAAAACAACATTTGTGGAAATGCTTATAAAACAGCATCACTGTGAGAGCAATAACCTTGGGTATTATTATTTATAAGTCTGCACCAACACTGTTCCTAATGCGTTTATCTTGTAAATACAAACAAAAGGTTTAGTACTGACGACATTGTGAATTGTTTTTTCAAGTGCTACTGAGGCATTTCAAATTGTTATTGAATAGATAACAAGTCTAATGCAGCGAAAGTATGGGGAGCCGCAACATTCTCGTCTCCTCTTCAGTAGCCAAACTCGCCTCTAAGCTGCTATACTTTTTCTTTTTGTATTCTATTTAAAACTTCCAACTGCAACCGAGCGGCGCTTATTAGTTGGCTTGAAATTCATACAGCTGATAGGGGCGCCGAGCTACACAGGAGAACGCCACTGTTACCGCACCATTTGTCCTGCCTTCTCACTGAGAAAGGAAGGATAATAATAAGAAATAAGCAAATAATAAATAATAATACATTAAAAATTGAATATAGATGTGGAAATCAATCAACTTAGGATCGCCACACAACATCATCGCCTAGAGGGAGTAGCGAGCTGCAGGTAGATGCTTAGTGAAATTTCGTGGGAAAAAGTGCATATTTTGTTTGCATAAATTACTACTTTCTTTAATTACACATATTTCACATTTGAAAAAAAGAAGAGGCAAGTACTGCATGGCTTAGGCGTTCAATGTTGCTGCTCCCGCACACACCTGTGGTTCGAGGCAGTGTCGCTGATCTGTGCCTTGTAGGGGTTTTCTTTCGCTGATCTTGCTAAAAATAAATTAAAATATTACTTTTATATTTATATTCTATATTTATTTCTCTAAAATTCTCCTTCTTTTCTTTCAAAAAGGACCGCTTGCCGCTGAACTGCTTGCCGCCACTTCTTCCGGTGTACGTACGGCGCCCGCTATTTCATGAGGCCCTTCAGGCTTGAGCGGTCCACTTGGGGTGTGTTGAAATTGTTGGTTTTTTTATAGTAAAAGTTTGTTGATTTGCATTTTTACTTCATTAATTTCCTGATTTATGCATTCAAAGGCCTTTGCAGTATCTGCGCGCCTCCGACTCCAGCTCCCTCCCCCACGGTGGGTGATGGCAGAGTTGAAATTGAATTTCAAAAGTTTTTGTATTTCTGCATTTTCCGCTATTTCCCGATCATTTCCTGATTAATATTTTGCTTATTTTGCAAAAATGACTTCAGCTGAGCCCTGGGCAGCAGCTACAGCTGCTGCGGGAGCTCCCCAACAGAACATTCTTTCAACAGCACAAAGTCCAGACAGTTTGTTTCAGCCTCTTCAGACGCAGAGCGTTCCTGCTGAATCTTTGAATTCAATTGGGCCATACAGGAATAACTGGCTTGGGTTACGTGCTGCAACTGAGGTCCCTGAACAGAAGAAGGAAGACTGGGCTCCTAACACACCTCCGCAACTTGTAGTTTCAATCATCAGTCAATTGCTGAAGCTGCTGCCAGACAACTCAAAGTCCAACCCCAACACGCATGCAAACGAAGAGGCAGCAAGCGGCAGCTTTAAGAGCGACAGCAGCATTGGGGCTACCTCCGTCTCCCCTCAATCTTTTGCTGCTTCCTCTGGTGGTGCTGCATGCAGCACAACTGTAAGCATGAGCAACCCGCTAGACTCGTCTCCATTCAAGCCCCAAATGCAGTCGCATGCGGCTGCACTATTTTTGTCTCAGCCGCATTTCAATCCGTTTTCCTCTGCTGCTGCAGGAGCAGCAGCAACACCAGCAGGAGCAGCAGCTTCTGCTGCAACAGTTAAGATTGCATATGCTGAGTGCCCTTGTGTCTTCGTTGTTCAATCAGCAGATTACCAGCCGTACGTTCAAATAAGAAGAAGCTCTCAGCCTGCTATTCATATATACACACGCTCTCCTCTAACCATTGAGGACCAGTTTGATGCTACAGCACAGCAGCAGCAGCAGCAGCAGCAGCAGCAGCAGGTTAGAGTGCTGCCTCCAGGGGAGCATGCAGCAGCAGCAGCAGCAGCAGCAGCAATGGAGTACGAGGGTTTAGAAAGCCCTTATTCAAACCCGTCTCAACCTACAATATTTATTCATCATGACAATTCTTTTAAAGAAAAACATCAATGGAAGCCGCGCATCTGTATAGACACCACAACTTTCTGGTGGCCGAGCGTTCAATGTACTTTCCTCTCCCCCAATCAAAACAATTTATTTAGAAATAATCCTTTTGCAAACTATTTAAATGACGACTCTTCATTTAATGCTTGGGGGAGATGCTTCAAAGAAGAGCACTCAGCAGGCGTCAGCGTCTCGGGGCCCCTCAAACCCTTAACTATAGACCTCCCATACTAACCGCTATATATAAATATAAATATATATATCAATATATATATATATATATATTTATATTTATATTTGTAAATCTGTGTATATATATTATATGCACTTGAATAAATGCATGTTTACGTATGTATGTAAATATATATATATATATATATATATATATTTGTATATATGTATTGTGTATTTATAATAGTGTATATAAAAATATATATTTTACATATACGTATGTACATATATATTATACATATTGTATATGTAGGGTATGTGTGTTTATTGATATATGCATATAATATAAGTGCATTATTATATGCATTTATATAGGAAGTATATAGTGTATTTGTTTATTCGTGTGTATGGGTTTAGAGTTTATTCATAATTAAAATATTTTCCTTCCGTCTGTGTTGTCTTTTATTTAGTTTTATGCATTTCTCTTCAAATAGACGAACCGTTGCTTCCTGTTCTTAATTATATATTTTATATATTATTATTATTACTTGTGTATATTGTTATTGTCGTTGTTTATATTATTACTACTATTTATATTATTATTTTAATGTCTTCCTTGTTGCTTTCTCTATTTTACTTTTCACGGTTTCTATGCCTTGTTCCGTCTTCACTGCCTATTATATGCATATATATATATATATATATATATACTTATTGTATAATCTATTATATATAATGTATAATATA
>NW_013549787.1:0-25370 GCF_000499425.1 Eimeria acervulina
GTCCAAAATGTTCTTTCCTTCGGGTCTACTTCACGTATAATCTTGAAAAGGAATGATCCAGGAAGCGAAACGGGGGAGTTACTATGATCCCAAAACTCTCCCATTCCTTAAGACTAGCCAGGTGTGTGATGAGTGTTTGCAGCCAGTTTGTAAGGCGCCTGACTGCCTATGTGAGTGCCAGCATCCAGTTCCCGTCTGAGCGCACTCTTTCACACAAACCTATCGTGGAAGTAATGCAATCGATGAACGGGTCCTTGCTTTCGGTGTTTTTTCTTGACTATTAGCCTCCACAGCTGACAATGGCGTTCACGAGATTTTCTATCCACAGGCCCTGTGAACGGATGGAAGAGGAAAATATTCAGCGGTGTGCAGGAGCGGTGGAATAGCTTTGTGCCGCAGATACGTTTTCAAAGAGCCTTGGCAAGCACATAATGAAGGAACAGGGGCGACGTCTGCGAATTGGAACTTCCGGCTGGCCTTCGTTTGCAGACACTGCCATTATCCCTCCGTGCTCTCTTCCAAAGATGTAACGGTCGTTCTGCATCAGAAAGAGCTACCTCCAAAGATTTACTTGCAGTGCCATTAAAAGCAGCCAGTCTCGGCGGCCCTAGCAGCTGGAAACCCACCTGAGTGTTCCTGCTGCCGTTATTCTCGAGCTTGCAAGGAGGGTACTTCGTGAGTGCTCCTAATTCACTTCTATCGTTGGCCCGTATTTTCCCTGCAGTCGCAGCGTCTGTACTCTCTTCCCTTCTGTACGTAGACCGTTCGGCGGTCACCTGCGGCAGCTGCATGCACCCCCTAAGATCTGCCTTCAGTGAGCTGGGATGATGAAATACGTGAGAAGAATGTATGAAGCCGTACCCCAAGCACCTGTCTACGCTAGCTCCTCCCACGGCATTTGAGATCCTGACTCAAAAAGTTCAATACGCTAGCTCCTCCCACGGCATTTGAGATCCTGACTCAAAAAGTTCAAAGGGAAAATTCTGCATGAGTCAGGCACTCATGAAAATCTGCAAGTGCTCCTAATTCATTTCTGTCGTTGGCCCGTATTTCTCCTTCAGACGCAGCGTCTGTACTCTCTTCCCTTCTGTACGTAGACCGTTCGGCGGTCTCCTGCGGCAGCTGCATAAACCCCCTAGCATCTGCCTTCAGTGAGCTGGGATGATGAAATACGTGAGAAGAGTGTATGAAGCCGTACCCCAAGCACCTGTCTACGCCAGCTCCTCTCATAGCATTCGAGATCCTGACTCAAAAAATTTAAAGGGGAAATTCTGCATGAGTCAGGCACTTATGAAAATCAGCATCCGTAGACTACGCCCGTGGGCGCGATTTGAACTTGTTGAGCTAACCGGCCGCCTAAGCGATCCTCACCACATAGTGCCTTCACGCAGTAGTCCACCGGCTCTTCGAACAGCCATTATCAGGGGTGGGTGTCTTGTTGCATTTGCTCTGCTGCATTCAAGCACTCGTCAGCATGCAGCTTCTGAAGGTCTGCACGCTAAGCCCCCTAGCAGCTCGAAAGGCACCTGGATGAACTGATGCAAAAACAGATTTCAGAGTACTCGCAACCTACGCCCCGATCTGCCACTCATCAAGCATGCCAGATAGTGCGCGTTTATTGCAGCAGCCAAAGGCGTTTCGCTGGTTAGATCGCAAGGCACGAATAAGCTTACAGTTTCTCGCGCACACTTCAGATTGCAGCGAGAGAGAAAATACATGCTGCTCAGCAAGTGCCAACTGTTGTACAACAATCAGCAAATGCTTCAAACGTTCAGTGCGTTCTGCTGGGCAGAAGCCTCATGCAAAAAAGTTCAGGGAAACCATCTATATGTGCGCCTTCACTGCGCATTTGACCACATTGGGCACTGCAACCGGGGAATGTTCCCCGCAGTGTTCACCTATAACTGTCAAAAAGCACCTGCTGAGTTTGCGAAGAAAAATAAATAGAGCGTCGCCACATGCTTTCATACGTAAATCAGGCAAGCAGCCGTACGCCTGTTGTGACGATTAATAGTGCTCACTTTCAAGGGAGAGGGGGGATGGCGAAGTGAATGCGGTGGAAGCAGGGCTGACTAAGATGCAGCTTAATAACGCCAACATGTGAAAAGTCTCAACAGGTGTGGCTGCAAGTGGCGATTTGGCGAATACGATACAAACGGTGACTGCGGTGACTGCAGTGCGTACTGCCAGAGGGTACTACAACAGAAGAACCGAGGCGACTAGCTCTGTCAAGTGATGCAACATCGGGCCATGGAAGCTTTGCCATCGCTTGACTCTGTGCAGAGGCCTAAATGAACATCACCACAGAATAGAAACATGCATATGGACCTGGCTGCTATATGGCGGTAATCCACCTGGCTGCTATATGGCGATAATCCACCGTGTGGTAGTAGAAATACATAGTAGTACCTGACCAGCTTGCATGCTTCGCCGATTCAGCCGGACATGCGAAGGGCAATGGCAAACATGCGCAAGCGGATCCTTACAATGCGCATCTTTGGCGTCCACTCATAATTCGGCCTTTATTGCGGCAGCCCGTGGTTTGCTAAGTCAACGATATACACGCCAGGGAAAAACTGCTCCTACGTCCATGGTTGTTGAAGAAATTGCAAAGAGTGATAGGCCAGGTCAATCCAAGGGTCTTCTGGCGCATCTCGCCAGTCCCGTTTGGGCACCGGCGCAGCCCAGAATGCACCCGACTGACTTCAAGTGTTTCTTTGCATACTTAATCCGCGTTGTCACCTTTTGTCCTCCCGTTCTCACAACGCCAGTTGTCGTAAAAGGAGCGCCTGAACGCTCGATGGCACGTTTTTTTGCATAACAGCTCATTCTTGAGGGAGGCAGCTTCAGCTGGTCGTAGCCGCATGCCTTGTTTCAACGACTCTATTGCTGAACTCAGTTTCAATGCTAGAAGTGCATAATCTCGGCAGCGACGCTGGGGGTACTCTACTGGATCAAAATCCACACTCGAAGGAATCTTGTCAACGAGCTTCTGCCACCACTGTGAGGTTTGCATCGCCCCCCCCAGAACTTGCGATGCATGCAATAGTGACTCCAGGATCAAATACCGAACCCCCAAGACCGGTACAGCATTGGCGGGTGATAGATCTGAGACCGCTGTCCTTTGGAAGTGGTACGCATGGCCTACAAGCCGTTCGCAGATACGAAGCAGCCCGTTCGCTTCGCTATCAGAAAGACTTTCCTTTGAAAGGGTTGCATCAATGTACACCATAAACGTCTCCCATTCCTTCAGACTACTGCTGTACGTAAATGCCGACTTAATGGAGAACACGTCCAGAAGCGCGCTTGCGTCCACCTGCGGAAGCTTGTAGAAAGCGTTTTGGGTCTGAACAACTTGCGCCGAAGTTCCCGGTTGTGGACCGTAGCTTTCAGAGAGTGAGGCGGAGGAAACATTCGTAGTTTGGCCAGTGCATGCAGAGTAAGAGCACTGGATAGCTTCATAATTGTGCAACAATTGTCCAGGAGCCGACGCTGAACCACTCGGTTCCCCAGCTTCCTCTTGCCAGGCAGATGCAACTGGTAAGCTTACTCCATCTCCGCTTAAACCTGGACTGAGCGCAGAAGTGTCCAAAGGAGGTGGAAGCCACTCATGGGGAACACCTTCAATAGCTTTCGTCAGCCGGTCGTCGGCGTCCGCCTCAGGAGTGTCCCACCACGCAATGCTGAACCCACCAAACACCTCTTCTGATGCCTGCAGGTCTCTGAACTCCAATGTGGGCATAGGTGGGGACTCTACTGAAGCCGTATCCCCCCTCAATCTCTTCTGAAGCCACCCTTGTGGTCCCCACGTCTCCGCTGGTTCGAGTTGCCTTTTTTGTCGCACAGATCCCAGAAGGGGTGAAGAATGCTGATGGTCTGAACTTGGCTGATTGCTTTGAAGTAAAGGTTGTTGAAGTATCGATGAACCGGCAGACGCTGCTAACCCCGAGATCGTGACAGTTGGGTCTAGGCATGGGGTTGAGGATGAGCAAGGATGTGCAGATAAGGCTGGAACAGCACTGGATCCAAATGAATCCATATTTCCAGTCACGATAGGTCCAGACCAGGTGCCCTCCGCCGCTGTATATGGTTCAACGCCAATATATGGTGGTGACATGCGCAGTTGCATTGAGGATGTGTAGGGCCTCTCATCATTGTTATAAGCCTCTGAACCAACAAGTGGGCCTCTCTGCGGGCCGTAGCTGCCTTGAATATGAAATCCCTGTGTATAGGGAGAAGACGGAGAAGTTTCGCTTACAGTTGTCATGCCCAGTAGGCCTTGCTGGAGGCCAGGTTGCGCCTCAAGATGGGGACCTCTCCCTTGCTGTGACTGAACAATGTATGGGAACGGGGAAGTGTTACTACTTTCGGATGCCATTTCCAGACACAATTCAACAATGGAAGAAACCACAGGGTCTTCATCTAATGGGGGCCTTCTACCTGCAAGCCGTCGTGGCAAGTTGCCGCGCCCCGCCCAACTGTGGCACTTGCGGAAGTAATATACGATGATGGTCACAAGTACCACCACAGAAAGAAGCGCAGCACATATCTGGCGCGGATATGTGTGGAAGGAACCCCGGCGTCGTCTGAAGGATGTGGTCGAGCCCGCAGTTTGAAGGAGGCAAGAAGCTGGATTGCCACCGTCACAGGGTCCACATAATAATGAAACGGCTGTATCCTTGAAGTCAAACGGAGTCTGCATAGGCAGGCTCTCCATCAGAGTGCCCTCCAGTCGCATCACGCTTGACGAAAACTACTCTACGAAAAAGCAACGCCAGGAGCTCGGGCCGTTGAACCCATGTACTAATTTATTCGAAGTTAATTCGGTTCAGCCATTACTGACAGATTTCGCCGCTTACGATGCGTCTTGAATTTCAAAGTCGTGCTTGGTGCAAATGAGAAGCCGGTGGATGATTTCCAGCTCGCGTTTCATATAAATTTCCCCTTATCAAGATGCATACGCGGACTGCAAGACGTTTCAAAAAAATGCACTAGAGAATGCCTATAGCAAATTACAGTAGTAACGTAGTGCCAAGGCTGAGGATTCCGCCGGTATAGCCGAAACGCTTCATTGATGTGAACGACAAAAGCGACCAAGACAGATTCACCCATCAAGCAGGCGCTTCCCCCGCGGTGTGGATTTCCTTGGTGAGGGCCATAACGTTGTGGACTACTGGAACTTTTTCTTGCCGGTTATTCTCGTCATTTGGAGGACTGGCCGTCACATGTTTTTCCCGTGGATAGCCAGAAGCCGCATCACAGCATGTATTTACTTCTCGACGAGAGAGCAATCCGTGTCGTGCCTGAGCTCGATAAAACTGCCGCACCCCAATACTTTTAAGGCCCCTGAGCCGACAGAGCTGCGTTTTAGCCATACAAATCCGCAAAAGAGCTACGCAATCCTAGTGGGCATATGTCAACGAGGATGCGATCAGGAGGCACCTTGGTCTCTCGTCGAAGATGGCAACGCAATCAACATCAACAATCCTACCAAAAATAGGAGGCTGCCTAAGTGAAGGCAGAATGCTAACGCTCAAAGGCCGAGAGCTGGATGTACCGGACAACTGGGGATCGCTTCGTTCATCTGCGAGCAAGAAACAATACATACGGGACGCCTAGCACCCCATATTTTACAGTCGGCAACCGCTGCATAAAATACCCTTGAATTTACCTTGCCTTATCATAATGCAAATACAAAGAGCCTTGCAGGGTCTCTTTTGTACCTGCTCAAGGCCTCCCTGGCTCGCCGCGCTGAGACGACTGTCCCATCGATGAGGGGCTTCCATGGCTATCGTTCGCTTCGTGCACTCACACATAGCTAATAAGTCTAGATGCCTATGAATTCATAAAATTGCCTTTACAGGATCTCCGGCATAAATCTCCACTAAAGCGAAGACCCTCGTGAACTCATACAGGCTCCGCCACCCCGCCCCCCACCCCCTGAGGGAAACCCCCCACAAGCGTATCCTCAAGGCCTCATTCGTTTGTTCGCAATGAAGCTGTTGCTACATGCTCGATGGCACACGTTTCGAATAATAATAATTTATGTTTCCGACGGGGGGAATTAGAGCGCTCTACTGCAGGTAGCCATAGTATTAAGTACTGTGGCTAGCTGACGGAGCCAATCATTCAGTGAGCAGCTGCCAACCACGGCTATTACTACGTGCGACCCTATACACACCTATGTACGTGCTCACTCTATATCTACTGCTACACTCAGCGAATCTTCCCTTGATAAACGTAAGTAAGTAAGCGGCAGGACCCCTAAACGCACTCGCCGCTCATAACCCTTAAGGAGAAAAACCGAGCAAGCCCAGGACCTGGGGTTCTTGCCGAGCAGCCATAGCCTCAAGGCTTCTTTTTCTGTGTAATGTTACTTTATTCATTTCTACTGAGGATGCTCTTACTCTTCTTCTAACAAGCTCTATGAAGGTCAGGGGACCATTCGGTTCTTTGTAGGAGTTGTTGGTTTGCTGAGAAAGCAATACCCCGACCGCTATGCCGTTGGCCTAAGATTCAGTGTCGAATACTCGATGGCGCTGCCGGACTCCAAGATGGTAGCTCTTGCAGTAAGCTCTTATTACCGTATTTGGCTGAGGGACTGGCACTGTAGTCGAGGCGTTGACCCGCAAGGGGTCAACGCCTCGACTAGAGTGCCGGAAAATTGGCAATCACAGCGCAGATGTTTACGGCGTACAGCTCAAGAAACAAGAAAAAGCTACCCCTGAGAAACTGCGAATTGCAGTACCATGCGGCGGCGTTCCAACGCGCGTAAGGACGACGGTTCCTGTGATCACGTACCGTACATTTGACAGGGGGTGGCTATAGTTCCAAAGTTGTTGCAAAGAGAAAAAATCCTGATACAGGGCTCTTTGTCTGCAGGTTTGATGGAGAGGTCACACTGGCGCATCATGCGCTGTAGGCAAGCAAACACTTGCGCAGCGCAACCGCCAATACATCTCCTAGCGAGAAACCTTTCATGCCAGAGTACCATGATCTGCATGAGTGCTCACACAGGAACCTATACACTTCGTTCATAAATCTCCAAAGGTTGACAAATCAGGTGACTTTCGGCAGACACAATTCATACTCCACCGGTAGCCATGCAATGCAAGTGGTGTTTGGCTCCCCCCTCCATCGGATGACACTCAAGTCCACTGTTAATCACCGGGAGGGGATGACGAGGAAGCATCATCCTCACGCCAAGGTTTCCACTTGGGCTTTTTGAAAAACGAAGGAGAATACTCACTGCAAAACAAGCTTTGCTTCAATTCTACTGTTTCACGGGCATCAAGACGCGATCCATGCTTTAAACACGCAATGGCTCGGCTTAGCCTTAACGCGAGAGAAGCATTGGGATTTTGGAGGGCAGATTTCTCAACTAGAAACTTAAAACGCACATCACATGGCATATTCTGTACAAGCTTGCCCCACCACTCCTCTACATGCATTGAAGGTCCTAGCGCTTCCGACAAGGCTAGAAGTGCATCCAACGCCAAGAATCGCATTCCCAGGATGCGGCAAACCTCGTGTGGCCTCAAATAGCTAACAGGCTCTAAATGGAAGTGGGTCAGGCAATTCACAAGTCGTTCGGCCGCTCGAATAGCAGCAGTAACCTCCTTCTCAACAACAGCCTCCTTTGAGAGAAAATTACGCAAGGCCAATATGCCGTAGTACGGCACGGTTAGCAGTCTGACGCTCGTAAATGCTGAGGTTGTGGAAAACACAGTTGTGATAGCAGAAGAATCCACCCTTGGAATTCGATAAAAGAGATGCAGTTCTGGATTCAGAACAGTCGAGGGAACCAATGACTGAGGAAATATAGAAGAGGGTATCATCTTTCCCCCTGAATGTTTCTTCCGCTTCATCTGTCCAGGTGCAGAACCAGCCACTGTCGCCAACGAAGTAGTTGACGAGGCGTCCGGATATCCCTTCCGCTTCGTACCTATCACGGGAAACTTTGCCCCCACACCCCTTGCGGATAGAGTTCTCAGTCCAGTTGAGGGCCCCTCTTCAGGATCAGAATCGCCAGAATCCGGCTCTGGAGGATCAGACCAAGGGGGTATCTTTAGGGATGTTTGTGGGCTTGGGTTCAGTGATACCGGAGGCTGATCTGTTGTGAGTGCTCCGCTCCACCCTGAAAACTCGAACTGGAGGTGCCCCCCAGCGGAACTACCAAGTGAAGTTTCTGGAGAGAATAGTGTGAAATGCTCTGCTGGAGACGGATTCTTCGTTTCCAATACTGAGTAGGCTGCAGCAGACAAGCTCGACCCTGAATGGCCAAGCCCGTGGCTAAAACTCCACGTCAGCATGCTCCCAGGAGACCGTCTCTGATTTGCCACTTGGTACAATGGAGGGGAGTTTACTCCTGGCGTTTGCGCTGCAACCGTTGCTGGAGTGTGAGTAACAACCGTTGCTGGAGTGTGAGTAACAACCGGTGCGTGAGTTGAGGCAAGGATTTGAGGTTGGGGTGGCCATCCCCAGAACTGTTCGATCGTCTGACCGCTCTGAGGTGCACGCTGACCAAGCCCAGACCGAAATAATGACGGTGATGCCGCTGCCAACGTTATGCCCGTGGTTGACAGCACAGACGTAGCTGGTAAGGCCGGAAAAAAGCCACCTGTGGCGATTTCGTCCATCTCGAGACAGAGGTCAACAATGGCCCGTGTATCAGGGTCTTCTGGAGGGTTGGTCCCATCGCTTGCCAGCCGCCTTCTCCCATCTCCATATCTTCTCCAGCTGCCAAGGAAATGGAAGCACTTTGACAAGAGCGTCGCAACTGCCAGTGCCGTTAGTAGCACTGCCCAAGCTCCGCAGACAGAGGAAGTGAGTGAGCGCCGACTTCTCCCCAATATTCTATATTTCCCATTTGCGTTGTCGAATCGTTGCAGATCGAACCGTTGCATATCAGCGGAAACATCAGCACTGTGCTGCCTGGTGAGCAGGACACGGGAACCAATCTCTGCGCGGGACGGGCGATGCATAGCGTCGTCTCTGCTAACAGGCTCTGTTAGACATGAAGAGGAAAGAAATACCTTCCCTTAAACTAGTAAAGAGAAGGTGGCTCTTAATCCAGTATTCTTATCTTGAGAGACCCTCCGCTTCACTATGTGCAATGCTCGCCCCCAACGAGTCCCGTTTCAAACCTACAGTGCACATAGGCTGAGACGACTTGTGGTTCAGCCAGCGCTATTTCGCCGTTTGTTAATGCACTTACACAAGCGAGGAGATTAATTGCATTACCTGCATCTGCCAAACGTGCTGAGCCCCGGCTCGCCACAGCTCAATGAACTGTAGTGAAGCGGTCTGGCACTCGAAGCACCCGTGCAAGACATAAGAAGGTGCTTTTCCTCAGCAGCTTCTTATTTACTGAATGTGAGTGACTCCTGGGATTCTAATACTGCGTTATACGATAACTGGTGGAATCACGGAAGGCAAGGGTGCACAACTGACGCCCTTCCTGCCCTGTACGGACGGAACGGTCCGAGCACTTGCTCCCAGTTCCTGGCACCTTCGCGCTCCCCCAGTCCAAAGCGCAAGTACGCCGAGCCTAAATTGTATTTTTCTTTGCTGTCATGGCTGATTACGCTTTTTAATGCCCTCACCGTCTCCTTCGTTGTACATCGTGCCGTTTGTCGTAATCCACCGCCGTGTTTAGTGAGACGAATGCAACAACCTCACGAGATGGGCCCATTGAAATTGTTATTGAAAAAGAAGCATCTTTTCCACAACAGCCGCTTTTTAATGCTCTTCTGGGATCAGCAGGTACCATTGGACACAAGCTTTTTCGTGGGCAGAATACGTCGAGGTACGGCTTCCATTTAGCTTATTTGTAGCAGGGTGTGTGCAAAACTGGTACATCAGCGCTTACTTGGCCTTACTAGGGAACCTAACAAGCAAAAAAAAGTACAGCAAATCTCTGTATGGTTAGTACAGACGGAGGCAGGGGGATTTGTTGAGCTTGCCCATGAAGTACCCTCGTAGCGAGTTCGGACGGGGTGCGTCCCACGTTATGCCAGGCCGCTGACCCCAAAAGAGCATAGGAAAACGGCGGTCGCTAACAATTTTAAATGCGCTCTTCACCTGGACAGGGTTAGGGCTTTTTCTAGGCCCTTGGACCGCTGTGCGCCCAATGATTGGGGACTGGGTGAGAGAGGAACTGTTTCCTGTAAATCGTACCTTAGGACTTTTGGCTATGTGGCTGTACATGAGAATCACCGGAAAAGGCGGCGGACTCTCCTCACACTTAGTAGCACGCTTGGTTCATCGTGACAAGTGGGTGCAGACAACTCCACTGCTGGTGCAGGGCGGCCTGCTGCACATCAGTGCCTAGGCCTGAAGGTGCTTTAGAAAAAAGCAGAGGTATGTCTAGAAACTCCCCAAAGTTTTTTCAAGACCTCAGCCGTTTCGTTTGCTGGCGATATGGAGGCTGATCAAGATATGCCCTCAGACTAAATGCTGATCAACGGTTGGGGGCCTTGTCTTGTTGACACCGTCTTAGTAACTGCATCTTATCTAGCGGAAAATATCTTTCCAGCAAAAGCAGCTCATGAAGAATGCCACCGCCTTTGATGACCAGATATGACGGGCGGCGCAACTCGGCGGCAGTGGAAGAGTTCGTTTCACTTCTGAAAGCCTCCAAAAAGCACTCGAAATGGTGCAGTTGATAGTGGCCCCTTCCTTTCTAGAAGGGGTCTCACGGCAATGATGGGAATATCTAGCCAACGGCGCCACTTGCCAGGGGTACATCCGGAGTATAGAAGCTTTCCGAGATGAGTTGCGATGTACTTTAATTCCCATTCTGGCAAGGGAAAGCGCAAAGGCAGAACTAAAAAACCGGATAAGACGGGAAGCTGTTGATACAGCGCTACATCGAGAAGGCGAACAGAAATCGAACGGGTAACTAGGAACTCAGATATCAGTGTTAAGGGCAGGGCTGTCTTCGGCAACGTCTCCCGATGTTTTACTGACAGCAATGTTTGTTTTAAACAAACAATACTGTCAATAAAACAACGGGGCCACCATGCAACGTTCGACACAGTGGGGGCCGACAGCGGTGACATCCGCAACTGCAAGTAAACGTCGAGTGAACCCTGTGATTATCCAAGTTCCTATAAGTGGTCGGCGCATGATATTCCCGCTTGACACAGGTTGCAAGTGTGTAAACGTGGCTTTAGTTTTGCGTGTATGTGAGGGGCCATGCAGCATTAGTTCCAACCGGGAAGGTTGCCACTCACCTCAGGCCGCCTCACCATCCACATTCCCAGGCCCTTTGGCCCCTGTGCGCAGAACGTCTGGTTGCTGGAGGGGGTCTCAACTGCTTGCTGCGAATTTTCCTTATCAGTTGCCACGCTCGACTGCAGCTCACGATGGTCTCAGGACAAGATCGCTGACCGTCGTCACACTTTGCCCCTAAGCCCGAATCACCTGAGAGCTTTGCCCCTTGCGCTCATATTCGCATTCAGTAGTAAACGGAAAAAAAGGACGACAACAAGCCAAGCGGTGTATCCTGTGCTAAATGAAGCAACACCAATGCGCTGTTAGCGCTCACACCAGGCCCTCCATCGTCTGGCGCCGGAAGTGAGCTAGAATTGATAATCCATGCCATACACCTAATCTACGGCATGGATTGTCAATTCAGGAAGACAATAATGTAGGATGGGTCTTGCAGGTTCTAGATGTGCTAGTCTGTTGCAGAAATAACTCATCAGGGAACCGCGTGTTACGGTTGTTGATGCGCTAGCCTTTTGCGTAACGGGCCAATGGGACAGTTTGAAGCCTTCAAGCCATGTAATGTTCTTCGATTTCCAACCCATCTTTCGGGGATTATCAAAAGGGAAACGCCACAAGCATCTACCATGGAATTTTAGTTCCGTGCGTCGGCCTTCTCGGGCGGGCCATGCACGGTACCAGCCCAGACCAGTCCAGCGTCTTCAGGTCTGCCAGGGGCTGTCAGTAAGCAGCAAACAGGTTCCCGTTTCTATACCAGTTTCACTTTTTGTTTGTTCGGGCAGCGAATTAAGGCCTACTTTCCTTTTGGCAGATTTCTTTGGCTCCTTCGAAACCCCTGTAAGTGCTGCTGGTCACCCGCAGGTGACCTTCGTGGGAGAAGAGTATGTACACGAGCGCCAGCAGTTTTCTGCAGCTTTCTTTTCCCGATTGCCTTCGACTTTTTCGTGTCTTTTGGATCAAACAGAGTTGACGGAGTGGTCGGTGGCTCCTAGACACAGAACTCAGTGACGCCTTACGTGAGAATTCAAGGCCTCTTTCTTTCAGTCTTGCGCCCTGTACAGACGAACAAATCATGCTTGTCCTTTTACAAGAGAGTTTGATGTTGTTTAGGTGAAGCTCGAACACATACCATCGAAACGCACTATTTAATTGTTGATGGTAGTGTACGCCAGCCATCAATCTGCTTCGATGGGCGTCCCCTCTTGCATATTCAAATAAAGACAGCCGAAGCAGAAACGAAGCGACAATTCGAGGCTCCCCGAAGTGACCGGTAGCCTGCTGCTAGCCTTGCTGTTTGACGAACAGTGTAAGCTTTGGCTTCGCATATGAATCCACAGCGACCGCCAGATCAGCAGCCACGACAGCAAGAGCATATTGCTGGCAACTGTGGAAACACAGAGGCCAGTTCAACTCTAGTCCGGCGAAGACACAAAAGTGCATCGGCAAGAGTTTCCCTGCGCTTGACCCTTAGGACTGCCCTTCCAGGCAGCACACAGGCTTCTCGCCAGGGTGCAGCATGCAGGTTGACTCCCTGGACCATTTCTCGACAGTCCACCCAGGACTCTGCACGCCAACATTCTACTGCAACATTCTCCAGTGAAGTTTCTTCTGCCGCAAGCGCCTCTTCTTCTCCTTCAGCAAATAGCGTGCCTGCTGTTTCGGCTGCAGAGAACACGACGAAGCAGCTTCCTCACCTACCGCGGTGGCCCGAAACTTTCGGCTACAACGAATCGTTCCCACAGAGTTGTGAGCAACCAGAGGGGCCTGAAACCTTGTCTGTGCCTGTCACGTCATCGGCTGAGGCTGGCAGGGGAACTGCCTCTACCCCTTTGGAGATCTACACGCCAGCGCATCTGCATAGCGAACTGTTCTGCTGCGCAGCGCAAGCGGGGGCAGCCGCAGAGGCTGCAGAAACTGTGGCTAACCCACCAGAGCTGCTTACGCCGCGCAGGACAGTTCGCCGTCACTTTAATCTTTTGCAGCAGATAAATCTCCAAATTGAAGCCCTTCACGGCATCCTGCATCTCTACAAAGACCTAGAACTGGAGACTTTTGCTGGCGGCAATTCCAACAGCACGGGGAACGGGAGCAACGCCATCTGCAGCAACGGCGCATGTGACGACAACAACGGCAGCAGCGGTAACAGTGAAAACGATTCCAGCGCAAACGGCCACCACACCATCAGGCGTACTAACAAGCTGTGGCCCTTTTTGCTCTTACTGCAAGAGCAGATGCACCTATCATATGAGACTCTCCTGCAAACAACAAATCTGCTTCCAAGTCTGTTGTACGAAGCGTTGTGCAGGCATTGCGGGGCTGAGCAAACTGTCAAGGCTGAGCGATCGCAACACCAGCAGCAGACGAAAGAAGGACAGCAGCAGCTGCAACATCAGGGTGTGTCCCAGCATCTTCCTGCCCAGGGCCACTCTCCAGCAGCTCTGAAAACACGAAGTAGCAGGAGACTAGCTTTTCTGGCAGAGAAGAAAGCCGCTGAAGCCGGTGCGGTGACTGTAGGGCCTTCTAAAACAACTGCATTAGCCTCCACCTCAGGAACAGCCATCGCAAAGACATCTGTTTCAAGACCATCAACTGCAGCCACAGGGGCAGCAGCGAGAAGTGTCGCTGCACCACCTCCGTTGTCCTTGTCCCAGAGACAACATCTGCTGCTTCATCTAGAGCTGAACAAGCAACACGAAGGAGTGCTAAAGGCCTTGTGTTCAGTCCTGGACAGCCATCTCGAGCAGACCCAATCCACAGAACTGGAGCCGCCGCAGCAGCACTATCAGTAGCCAAAACTGTGACCTACCAGATGGAGCACCATCAACGAGGAGCTCCTCCCAGTTGCATGCAGAAGGCATTTAGTACCCGAAAACGTGATGAGCCCACCTTAAGCCAGTGGCCCGCTGGACCTGTTTTTCGCCCCCTCTCTGTTGCTGGTGGGAGCGTTCCCACAGAGGGGGGTAGAGAATCTGTCGATGAGAGGCAGCATCAGCAGCAGCTGCAACAGCAGCAGCAAGCCAGCAACATCAACGCCACAGCAGGGGAATTGCAAGGACCGGAAAAGGATGTCCTTCTGGAGCAGCAGCTTCACGAAGTGCATCGGCAGCTACATGCACTTCAGTGTGTGCAGCAACAACCACAGCAGCAACCACAGCCCAAATGCCGAAGAACAGCTTATTCGAAGCCCCAGCAACACCTGAATCATCAATTACACTTATCGCAGAAGCAGCAGCAACAGCAACGGGAAGAACCTCATGAGCAGCTACAGCAGCTTCAGCTACAGCATGTGCTCGAGGTTGCTACAGGTCAGCAGGCGGTGAAGTCGCTTCCTGTGCAGCACCCCCGCCAGCAGCAGCGAAAACAAGAGCGAATGACGCAAGCCAACTCAAAACAAGCGAGCCACATCTCACACCAGCAGAGGCAACAGCAGCGGAGACCAAGACACGAAAGGCTGCAACAAAGACAGCAACACCATCAGTATCGGAGACAATCCCAGTCGCAACACCAGCTCCGATTGCTGGAGCAGGAGCAACAACTCGAAATTGTACGGCAAGATATAGATGCAATAGAAAAATTTATGCATCAACAACAGCAGCTGTTCATGTCTCACGATGAACCCGATTTGCATCCGGCAGTTGAAGTAGTTGTGCACGAAGAAGTCTCCCCCCCTGCAGAGCTGCTGCAGGAGTTGCAAAACTATCAGCAGGACCTCGATATTCAGCCGCAGCAGCAGCAGCAACAGCAGCTGCAGCAACAGCAGCTGCATTTCCCAGATGAGACGCCATATCAGCTGCCGACTGAAAAGCAGCTCGAAGGCCGCATATGTCTCCCGCTGGCTGTAGAAAAGCAGCAGCTGCCTGGGGAGATGCCGGCAAGTAGACGGGAGGAGAGGCCACAGGATATGCATCAGGCATCAGCCTTGCAAGAGCAAACTCTGCTGTACGAAATTGACAGTCTGAGGCAGCAGCAGGAGAAGGAGAGGCAGACAGTCTGGCTAGAGCACAAAGATCAGCTGGAAAGGCTTAGGAAATTGCAGTGTGAACAGATGAAGCTGCAGCCACGGCTGTCTCTGGAGCAGTTGGCGGCGCAGCGGGAACGCCACGTGCAGCAAGGAGAAGAACTGCAGCATCTTCACAGATTGCAATCAGCTGACATTCGACGGAAACAAAGCAGAGAAATGGAGCAGCTCATTCGCAAGGTCAACGGCACCCTGGGCTTTCCCCAGCCCCCCGAACCCCCCACGCCCGCGTGGCCACAGCCGCGCGAATACCTGAGAAAAGTGCATGCAAGCCCTATGAAGGACGAGGACATCCACGCGGTGATGCAGCAGCAGATGCTGCTCAACCACGAGGAAGAGACTTTCCTTGTTGAACAGGAAAAAGAACGGCAAAAGAAAATACAGACAGAAAAACAACTCTACAGGAAACGCATGGCAGAAGCTGGACATCAAATTCCACAAGAGAAACCTAAAAGAAAACCTATCAAACTTGTTGACACAGAACATGTGGGGGGTTTCAACCAGCTGCAGCAGCTGCGGTTCCAAATGGACGCTGAGGATGGGCAGCAACAGCAGCAGCCGCAGCAGCAGCGGGGAGAAGATCAGGGACCTCGAAAGCAAAAGACTATAAGGGATTTCAATAAGGAGCAGCTGCTGCAAGATAGAAAGATGCACAAGCTTCGCGAGCACCGCTGGCCAGAGAAGGGCCTCCAACGATTGAGAGAGAGGCAGCTGCAGGAGAAGCTGCGGTGGCTGCGGCACAAAGAGGGCGGCGTAAACAATAAGGGCAAGCAAACGAAAGACGAGACGCAGGAATCACATACACGCACAGAACTGCAGAGCGAGATTTCCTCGCAGCAGAAGACCAACTTCATGATGCAGCAGCAGATGCTACAACAGGGACAGCGTAACGCTTGCTTGCAGGAACAGCCCACTCACACACCTGCAGCAGGGGAACCTCTGCAGCGGGATGTTCAGTCCCCATTGAATTCTGCAGCAGCACAGCACCACCCTCTGTCACCTCAGCAGCAAAGTGCTGATCACGTGCAAGAGGAAGAGCAGCAACGCACCCCGCTGTCGCAGCACCACGAGATCTGTATGCTTCCTCAGGATAGTCAGGAGGAGCCCCTAGCACGTCCGCGACCGCGGCTGCTGCAGCAGGAGCAGCTGCATTTGCTGCCTCCCCCAGCACTTTGCCAAGCACATCAGACTGATAGCGCAGCAGCCAGCAGCCAGGAACACCAACTCCCTGCAGAGCGTGTAACGCAGAGCGAAGAGCGGTTTGTAGAGCATGGCTTGGCGATGTACGGGCAAGAGAGGCAGCAGCAGCAGTTGCACGTCGAACAACCCCACAAAAACACAACGGGAACAGAAGGGGTCTGTACAGCATTCGGAATAACGCTTCACCTGCAGCATCAACCCAAAGGGTTGCTGCAGTACGCTACACAAAGCAGCGCATGCCAAGAGATACACCTAAACAAGGAACCGGTGAATCAGCAAAGTATGGGATCGGTCCAGAGCTCGATGCAAAAGCAACATTTTCAAGAGGAGCAAACGACGCTGCAGGAGGCACCAGCAGGGGCTAAGCCGCTGCAAGTTCAGCAGCAAAACCAACACCAGCGCCTGCTGCAGCAGTTGCATAAAGCGCATGCAGTTGCAACGCAACAGCAGCAACAGCAGCAGCCACGCGACTCTTTGCGCAGCACAGCATCATGGTCCCAGCAGCAAGAACTGCAGAAACAGCATCAGCAGCATCAGCAACAACAGCAGGAGTGGCAGCCTCAAAGTGAACCTCAACAGTTTGGAGAGCCACAACCGGGTGTTTGTCTCTCTGCTAACAATGAGCAGCAGCAGGATCCTATGATCGGCGGGCAGCAGCACCAGACACACCAGCAACCACTGGCACTGCAGAGTTGCAATCTTGCCGCAGGCACCGTTGCAGAGCTGCAAGTGTCCACGCTGCAGCAGCAGCAGCAGCAGCAGCGGCAGCAACAGCAGCAGCCGTCCGACGCATATTTAACTACAGGACAAAGAACACTTACGGACACGACCCCAGCGGAACGGCAACAGCTGCTTCAGCAGCTGCAAATTAAACATGAGCAGAAGCGGCAGCAGCTCCAACAGAGGACGCCGTACGCGCTGCAGCAGCAGTTGCCACAGGCCCAAGAGTTGTCGCTGCATCAGTTACACCTGCAGCGGGACCTGGACGTTCAGCAGCAACTTAACATGCAGCAGCAGCTTCAAATGCAGCAGCTACAGATGCAGCAGCTGCAAATGCAGCATCAACAAGCGCAGCAGCACCAGTTTTTCCAGCAGCAGCAGCAAACAATGCCGCGGAACCAAATGTGGCCACAGCAGCAGCTTGAGCAGCAGCAGCAGCAGCCTCTTCAGGCTCAGCAAGAGCAGCAGCAAGAATGTTTCAAGAAGCTGTTGGGCCTGCAGCAGCATCCAGAAGCTCAGCAGCTGCCCCACGTGCAGCCGCAGCAGCTTCTGCAGGTCGTGGAGCATCCCGTGCAGCCGACAGAAGCAACAGCAGCAGTGCAGAAGCACGAAGCGCAGTGTCAACTGACGCAGCAGCGGCAGCCCCTGCAGCACCAGGGGCAGCAAGAAGTACAGCCCGTGCATGCGCGGCGGCAGCAACGGATTCCTGTGCAGAAGACGGCTAACCAGCTGCAGGTGCCCACTCAGGATATATTGATGCTGCAGCGGCAGCAGCAGCTGCAGCAGCGGCAATGCATGCAGTGGCAGGGATCGAGCTTGGAAGAGGCATTGCTGCCGATAGTAGAGCTCCCGCCGCGTCTCGCTGCCCAGCAGCAGCAGCTGCAGTTGAGGTCCATGCCACAGACGCAGCTGCTGCAGCTGCCTCAGCAGCAGCCGCTGCAGCTAGGTCAAGTGGTGCGGCAGCAGCAATCACTGCAGCACCTAGGAGAAGACCAGCAGCAATCGGGTAGGACCCAGCAAGATTTGCTGCAGCAGCAGTTCCTACGTAAGCAACAACTCCTGCAGCAACAACGTTTGCTACAGATGCAGCGACCAGCGCAGCTTCAGCAGGAGCACCTGCTGGAGAGTCACTTACAATTGCAGCAGCAGCTGCAGCAACAAACCCCAACTGGCGAACTGCAGCAAATCATGGGGCACGAGCAAGCACAGCTGCGCCGGCTGCTGCATCAACTAGCTCATAGCAATCCGTGGCAAGCGACTCAGTCTCCGCCTCTGCAGCAGCAGATGCAGATGAAGCCTCCTGCTGCTCACTTCCCGCTGCAGCTGCAGATATCGCAGCAGCTCCAAAGGCTGCGCCTGCAGCACCAGCAGCAGCGCCAGCAGCAGCAGCATATGCCGCAGCCCATACAAGCACAGCAGCAGGTGCAGCGGCTGCTGCAACTGCAGCAATTGCACCAAATGCAGCTAATTCAACTGCCCCACCATCTGCAGCAACTGCAGCAGATGGGCCTCCCGCAGCAACAGCAGACATCCAGTCTACTGCAGCAGCCATCGTCTCCGCATGCAACGACGCTGCAGCAGCAAGCGCAATATATGAAGCATGCTTTAGAGCGGCTGCAGTACCTGCACCAACAGCAGCAGCAGCAGCAGAAGCAGCAGCAGCAGAAGATGCTTCAGGAGGAGCAGCTAGGAAACAATGAACTACTGCGTGATAGCGGCCTGATGAGGAGTTCTTCTTCGCCTTCTATTGTGCAGCAGCACCAGCAAGTGGGGGCACTTCAACAGCAGGTTGAGCAGCAGCAACAGTGCTGGAGAGAGAAACAGGCAAAGCATCAAAAGCAGCAGGAGGGGCACCAAATCTGGCGTCAGATGCAAGAGCAGCAGCAAATGCAATCGGCGCAACTTCAAGACCTACAGGAAGCCCTGAGCCACGGAGAGGCCCCCGACGTCATGTGGAGAGAGGCCAGGGTTCTGCTGCGGGCGCAGATGCGGCTTCACCTGAGGCAGCTACGGTACATTCATCAGCAGCAACGGGAGGCAGTCGCGAAGATGCATGTGCAGCAGCGCGAACAGGTGGAGCAGCAGCAGCAGCAGCATCTGCAACGGCTTGCAAGTACTGTGCTGCGCATCAAGCTCTCGTGGCATCACGACACCATAAACAAAGTGTTGCGGCGGCATCAGCAAATGCAGCTGACGGCCCTAGACGAGACGCAGCAGGAGGAAGAACAGGTCCTGCAGCAGCAGCAGCAGCAGTTTGAACAGGTCGCTGCTGCAGAACCACAGAATCTACCTGAAAATCAGAAGGGGGTGCGGCGAGCGATGCTGCTTCTTGCTCAGGGACCGTTTGTGCAGTGGGAGGAGGAGGCGGAGCCTTCGAAGGAACAGCCGCAACAGCAGCAGCAGCAGCAGCAGCAGCAGCAGCAGCAGCAGCAGCAGCAGCAGCTTCCGCAGGCCTCCCAATGCCCTGAGCAAGAAACGAAGCGATGCGCAGCAATGGAGGTCTTGGAAAAGCTCCAGCGCACGCAAAAGGAGGGCGAGCAGCAGCAGCGACACGTGCAGAAGCAGCTGAAGGAGCAGCATCAGCAGCAACTCAAGTTGCTGCAGCAGGCTCAGGGGACCGGGCTGCTGCACTGTGGAGATGGAGGCAGCACACAGCAGGTCTTGAACAGCATTCTAGGCCTCATGGCTCACCAGGAAGACTTAGACACACAAAAAGCAGAGCTTCTCAACCTCGCAACAAAACAGCTACAAGCCCACCCCAGCACTAGCAGCAGCAGCAGCAGCAGCAACACTACCAATAGGAGCTGCAGCAACACCAGTGGGAGTATTATTAATAGCAGTGGCAGCGGCAGCAACACTGGCAACAGCAACAGCACCAGCGCCATTACTAGCAACAACAGCAGCAGCAGCAGCACAACCGCCGGCAGCCAGAGCGTCAACAGCAGCAGCAGCGGCACGGCTAGTAGCAGCACAAAGTATAGTAGCAACAGCAGTAAACCCTTGGGCCTGGAGGTGGGTTTCCCAGTAAAGCCGGAGGAGAAGACAGATAAAATTATCACTCATAGTTCTTCTCCTTCTTTGGGGAGGGGGGCAGACTGCTCCGCAGGTGGTGCAGCAGATGTGGCAGGGGCAGCAGGTGCAGCTGCAGCAGCAGCTGCTGCTGCTGCTGCAGCAATAGTGCCGCGTGCTTCGCGTTATGCTGCAGCCTTGGGGAAGACCTTCAGGAGCTCTCACCTGCTGCCTCCGCAAGGCTCTAAGGGCCCTGAAAGCCTCAAGGGCGTCCCTTCTCCCCCCCTCTCCTCAGCCCCCCCCAGCAAGCAGAGATTAGATAGAACAGCCCTGGTGGCGCGGGTAGCCCACTTGCTGCAGCAGTCTGATGCCTGCCTCGCGCTGCCTAGAGTGGATACGGGTCCCTTTGCTGCATTGATAAAGTATATCATGCCTGCTGAGGAGCACGGGGAGACGCTGCGGGAGCTGCAGCGGCAGCAGAAGCTGCACAACGAATTGCTGCAGTCTCTTCGATGCATCACCAATAAGACAGAACAAATGCTCGCTCAGTACCCGGAACTTCTCGTTGAGGTCGCCTCCCTAAGACAAAATACACAAGACAGAGACTTGCAAGAGCTTGTTCGCTTTAGCAGCCTCGATACAAAAGCAGCAGTTATCTCTCTAGCTACAGATACTATGAAAGTCATAGCAGCAGGCAAAGAGGCCCCTCTGGTCTCCTCGCTGCAGCAGCTGCAGGAGGCGGGAGGAGACGGGGCAGCAGCAGAACACTTGGAAACCAACTGTCTCCTCAGAGGCCTAGACACTCCCCTTTCTCTTTTCTCTTCCACGGCAGACACACTTCTTCACGCCCCCCTTCTGCGCCTCTGCCCCCCCTCCCCCCTAAACCAAGTGTCTCCTCCTCCAGACGGTGTCTCTCCTGGTAAGCCGTACTTAGCTCCGCTTCATGGGGGGCCCCCGCCACAGCAACCTGTGGGCCTCGAGGAGACAGAGGCTGAGGAGCTTCGCCCCTGCTCCTCCCTTCCAGCTGTCTCTTTGGGTGTCCCTTCGCTTCATGCTGCGCGCCCCTATGCAAAGCCAGAAGAGAATCTAGAGCTCCTAGTTGGAGCTCCTGTCTCTTGCGGAGCAGCAGAAGCACAAGAGGGCCCAGGGGCTCCTCCAGAGGATCTAGGGGCAACGCCTGGGGCCTTTGGGGCCCCCACAGGCTTCCCTCTCTGCTTTAGATCGGATGCACACGGGCTGTATGCATGCAGACAGATCAGCCGACTGGAACGTCACTATGTCGTTCAGCAGCAAGAACGGCTGCTGCTGCTGCATCACCTTGAACATGGAGAGCCGCACCCTCCCCCCAAGCCTCCTCGGGCTCCCCCTAGGCAGAGGGGCCGCAGACGGAGAGGAACAAGAGGAGGCGCTGCCGCCAGGGCTGCTGGAGCTGCAGCCGCCGCAGCAGCAGCTGCTGACGCTGCTTCTGCCGCCGCTGCAGCCGCCGCAGCAGCAGCTGCTGCTGCGAATCCACAGAGCAGCAACTACAACAGCCTCACTAACCAAAGCCTTGATACTCTTGCTGACGTTCAAGGTAGATTTATTGGGTGGCCGCCAGGTGTTGCATCTTATCAGCGGCTTCAGCTTCAAGGCTTGCGGGCAGGGGGCTTGGGAGCCTCTGCTGCTGCTGCTGCTGCTGCAGTTGCTGCTGCTGCAGTCGCTGCTGCAGCGCACACTGGCAGCTGTTTAAGGGCCCCACAGCCGGCCGCCTTCTCTTGGCCTGAAAGACAAAGAGGGTTTGAGATGACTGTTGTGGATGTCCGTTCTCCTAGGGATCGGTGCTGCGGGAAGATGGAGGAGCCTGAGATGTTTGTTGAAGAGATGCCTTTTCCTTCTTGTCTCCTTGTGGGGAGCGAGAGCTGCGTAGACCTTGCTGCAGCAGCAGACGCTGCTGCTGCTGCTGCTGCTGCAGTTGCTGCAGATGGTGGGGTTAGTGGAGGCAGTCTTGTTGAGGGAGACGAAGAGGAGCAGCAAGCAGAGTCCGATGCAAATGCTCTTTTCTTGAAGGCCTTAATGGTCTTACTCAGGAAGCCTCTCCCTCATTCTTCTGTTCTTTTTGGCTGTTACGAATCTCCAGAAAAAAATAAAATTGAGAGGGAAAGTAAACAAGATGCGGCTTTCTTCTTGCGAGGGTATTCGATGCAAGACTATGGGGAGACAGCAGGAGACACTAGGGCCTCCTCTGCTCCGGACAGCTGTCTCCTTGTGCCTCTTTACCCCGTGCAGCAGCCGCACGAGGACAAGCAGCACCAGCAGCAGCAGCAGCAGCAGGATGACGATGATGAGCAGCAGGAGAGCCGAGCTGAAGAGTCCACAAGGGCATCTCCCAGAGACCAGAGTGGAGCTCCTTGTTGTATCGAAGCTCGCGAAGACAGAGAAGCCTTCTTATCTTCCGTCTTATCTCGTTCTTCAGGCCAAGCCAACATCTGTGCAGCAGCGAATGACTGCCTCTACCAGCTGACACGCTTTCAGCAAGCACCTCAGCATGTGCTGCCTGCCAGCAGCAGCAGCAGCAGCAGCAACACGTCTTCCGACACTGCCCCTCCTAACCAGGAATCAGCAGCAACAGCAGCAGAAGAGGCTGCTGCTGTCGCTGCTGCTGTTGTTGTTCATCCTGTTGCAGCTTTCTCTGCTGCTGCGGCTGTGGTGTCTCCCGCTGCAAAGCCAAAGAGGGCAGGGGCTCCCCAGAGAAAAAGAATAAACATTCAGGATAACGCCGACGGAGAGGTCGGGAGGCCCTCAGGAAACAAAAGAATACGAGGGCCAGCCAGCTAGCCACGTTGCAGCCTTAGATATCGCAGGGGTTCTGCAGGCTATCATTGCCCTCTAGCCAGCCTACCCAGATAGCTAGCTATTATTCTATGGTTCTGCTCAGCTGCACAGCAGCTGAGCAAAATCATGCGGTTCATATGGCGCTGCGGCTGCTGCTGCAGCTGCTGATAGGGCTGCTACTTCCTTCAAGAAATGCATCACTTTGCTGCAGCACTAAGCACGAACAACGTTCTGTGTTACTGCAGGTCGTGGGGCCCCCCAGCCGCTTGCTGTTGGAGGCAGGCGGTGTGGCGAGGTATTGTCTTTTTTTGCTTTTGTCTTTTTCTTCGCTGCATTTTAAGGACTACCAGCAGCCAAATGCAGCAAACATATGATCACTGCGCTGCCGTTTGGGGCTCTTATATATTTTTATATTTTTGCATGCGTTGTGCGCCGTTAGTTGGCTGAGGCTGCTGCCCCACGTAGTGGAGTGGCTGCCTCTTAAGCAGCAAAAGGAAGCCACTGAGGCCTTCTTCTACCTCATAGGAGTGAGCGCGACACATACGAACAGCGAAACAGCAAAGTGAAGGGAGTAGCAAACAAAAGCAAACGGGTTGAAAGGGGGGCTTTGTAGAGTGCAGTTTTATTTATAAGCAAATATACATTTAAGTTTTTAATGGGGAGTACTTCAGAATGAAAAAAAAGTGAGGCTAATGCAGATGAATGCGAAACGGACATTCTAGAACGGGTTTAGGGTTTAGGGTTTAGGGTTTAGTGGCTCCACACCATAGACGGGGCTCAACAGGAAACAGCAGAAGCGCTGAGCAGCAACTTAAGCGAATATTGCAAAAAGAGTCAAAAGAGTTCAGACGACAGCATACAATCCAGCAGCTACAGCAGCATCAGCCCCAGCAGCAAGCGCAGCAGCAAGAGCAGCAGGCGCAACAGCAGCAACAGACACAGCAACAACAGCAGAAGCAACTGCAGTACCAGTGGGACCAATACGCCAGCAGCACGAAATAGCAGCAGCAGCAGCAGCAGCAGACACACCAACAACGCCAGCAAAGGGGAAAATGACAGCAGCAGAAACAGCATCAGCAGCAGAAACGAAAGCAGCAGCAGAAGAAGCGAAAGAACCAGCAAATGCATGCGGATAACCAGCGTGCAGACGGCCTTCCAGCTATCCACTTCCTGGGTTAAGTTCTCATTGCATCTTTTTGTGCCTTTTCTGTGCTTAAGTGGAGCAAAGATTTGAGTTGTGGGGTTTGGATCTGTTTGTAATTGTGCTGTCTTTGAGTGCTTTGTAAATAGCAGAAGGTCAGCTGCACTTCTACAGCTTTAAACACAACAGTTTGCATGCGATGCTTTGCCCGAAGCAAACAGAGAGGAAGCACCAAACAACACCAGGAAAAAGGAGGCTCCCTTAAACTGTGCTGTCTCTGCTGCTGCAGCACAAGCTTGTGGGCCTCCCGCTGCAGCAGAAGGTGTTGTTGCAACTGCAGTCGCTTTAGCAGGCAGTGCGTTGCTGCTACAGGTGCTGCGGTTACTGCCGCTGCAGCAGCAGCAGATGCAGCAGCACCAGCAGCAGATGCAGCAGCAGCAGAAGCACCAACAAAGAAAAAAGACTGCTGGATTCCTGGATAGTCCCCTCAAGCCCTTCGTCTGCCAATTGTTGCAGCAATGCCTGCGGGAGCAGCAGCTCCAACAGAAAAAGCTGCAGCAGCAACATCTGCAGCAGCAACTGCTACAGCAGCACCATTCGCAGTACCAACAGCTACAGGAGCAACAGCTACAACAGCAACTGCTGCAGCAGCGAAAGCTGCAGCGCCAACAACCGCAGCAGCAGCTGCTGCAGCGACAACAGCTGCAGGAACAGCTGCAGCAGCGACGACTCCGGCAGCAACAGCTGCAGCAACACCAGCTGCAGCAGCAACTGCAGCAGCAACATCTGCAGCAGCAACGGTTAATTTCAGGTTTAAGGTCCTCAAGAAGAATGCGAAGGAAAAAAGACGCAAAGTTGTGAACAGGGAGCCACGCGGAAGAATTCAAACGCCAACAAAACAAATATGCCGAACTCGTAGACCCGCATGCAACTCAAGTGTTGCTGCTCCTGCTGTTTCTGCTGTCCTGCGTCTGCTTCTGCTGCTGCTGCTGCTGCAGCTGCAGCGGACGTCGTTCATGCAGCTATTAGGGGAGCCGTCGGGCCGCCTGCCGCCCAGCAAAGCAAAGGGATGCAGCCTGCTAAAGTGGAGGACGAAGGTACGCTCCTCTGCAGCAGCAACAGCAGCAACGAAAGTGAAGCAGCAGACATAGCAGCAAACCGTAGGCATAGGCAAATTATTGATATCCAACACACGCACACATCTATATATATATATATATATATATATATATATATATA
>NW_013549787.1:25470-27059 GCF_000499425.1 Eimeria acervulina
TATATATATATATATATATATATATATAGAGAGAGAGAGAGAGAGAGAGAGAGAGAGAGAGAGACGCAGAGAAAGGCACAGGCATTCAAGCATGCATGCACGCATGCAGTACATGCAGTTCATGCCGCATGAAACAGCATAAAAGACGATCACATCCGAGCAGCAGCAGCAGCAGCACCAACAGCATTGGTTGAACTCCGCGTACCACTGTACGTCGCCTTCGTCGCCTGCAGATTTGCCTTGCTGCTGCTGTTGCTTGCGTTGGTGTTGCTGGTGCCGTTGCTGCACTTGTTGTTGCTACTGTTGTTGCTGCTGCTGCTATATTTGCATGCATTTGCATGCGTTTGCTTCTTTATTGTAGGGGCATGCAGATTCGCTCTTCGCTGGGGAGTCCCGAGTGTACATCGATATGCAAGAGAGATGCAGCTGCTCTGCTGCAGCGTCTCCAGTTGGTGTTAAGCATCTGTACAGCTTCTCTCTCTGCTTTTTCTGCCGTTTCTTTGTCTTTTGCAGAATTCCATAAGCCCCTTTCACAGCAATTAAGACCCCCAAAGCGCAAACTTGCATCAAAGTCTTCAAAAGAAGAAATACTTGTATACACCTGATCTTCACCGTACTGCGGCACCTTTACGCATAAATCCAGGTGCCCCGCGTGAGATAAAAGATCCTCCAAAGTGTGCAGCAGCAAAGAATGTTGCTGCAGCAGCAACAGTAGCAGCACCACCAAAACCAGCAGCAACGGTAGCCGCACCAGGAGCAGCAGCAGCAGCAGCAGCAGCAGCAGCAACGGTAGCAGCAACAACAGCACAAGCAGAAACATATATCGTTACGCAATGTACTAATATTATATAATGAAAATGAGTGCTTAGAGCGCCAGCGCCATAAACGGGTTCAGCTGTACATACACCCGGACTCGTTAGTAAGAATCTCCTGCTACCACTGCTGTCTAATATCAAACAATTTAAACAGCATACCCTAAACCCTAAACCCGAAACAAAAAACAAAGAAGGTAAAGAAGACTTCGCCCCAGTATGTGCACAACTCCCGTGCAGCGCTCCTCTCACACGCTGTAACTAAAGTGTCTTCATTCACTTTCACATTTCAAACCCTAAACCCTAAACCCTAAACCCTAAACATTAAACCCTACAGCCTATCCTCTAAATTCTTCACTCTATCCCCTAAGCCCCTACGCCCTAAGCCCTAAACCGTGAACCCTAAACCCTAAACCCTAAACCCTAAACCCTAGATATGTTTGCATGAATGCTGCTGCCGAGGGTGTCTCTGCTATTTAACCGGCGCACAATATTAAGGTGTTTAAGCGAAGGAGTATCCATGAGTTTGAGAGATTTGCAGGTGAATTTGTATTTCTTCTTTCCTTCCCTGTGCAGCATGCAAGAACACAGATAAAACAAAGACAAATAAGCAAAAGGCTCTCGAAGCGCAGCAACGACAACAAATGATTCTCTTTACACCCCAAATATCCCTTCCCATTCTTATAAAAATGCTCCAATACACTCAGACCAATTTCTGCACCTTCTGTATATATATGTATATGTATGTATATATATATATATATATATATATATATA
>NW_013549786.1:0-13433 GCF_000499425.1 Eimeria acervulina
GGGGGGGGGTGCTTGTTCTGTAGCTGTATTATGTATGTTTATATAAATATACTCATTTATACATACATTTATATATATCTATGTATATAATATATATTTATTTATTATATGTGTATATAATATACATATATATATATATATGTAAACCACCATTTGTATGCACTTACATGTGTATCAGTAAAACTTATGTTTATATTTTATGTATATAAATAAATTAGACATATACATATTATATATATACGTATAAATATTTTGTGTAACAAATAATAAATAATATATAATAAATAGTAAATAATAATAATAAATAATTGTAAGATTATTAATACTGCATGCCCATTATTATAATTATTATACTTTTACTGTTCAGTATTGAAATTATTATAAGTATAATTATAGTAATATTTTGTTATGTGATGATGGTTATTCATAAAATAATAATAAATAAGATAATAATAAATAAAATAGTAATAATTAGATAAATGAAGATAATAATTATCAGTACAATTATGAATATAATAATTAATATTATGAAGGTGTTTATAATAATAAAAGTATTATATGTTATTTATGCTTATGTGTATATCTTTCTTATACGATTATGTTATTGTTATTATATGATATATATAATATAATAATTAATAATATGCATGTAAATATAATAATAATAATATATTATATATTATTATGCTGCTTACACTTAGGGCTTTCTTATGATACGCAATGAACAAAGAAAGTATTGATAGATATATTATGATATATGTATATGATGCTTATGCTCAGGGCTTTCTTATCATATGCAAGAAACAAAGAAAGTATTATTAGGTTGTGCTGCTTTACTTGCAAACGGAGGAGCTGTAAATAGCGGCGGTGCTGCAGCAGTTGCTATGGTAGCGAAGATGCATGCACGGCCAGTAGTTGTTGTTTGCGAGAGTTATAAATTTTCTGAAAGAGTTTTGCTTGACTCTTCTTCTTTTAATGAATTGGGGGACACAGCACCAGTATGGCAGCCTTATAATACCCCTGCAGCAGCAGCAGCAACAGCAGCAGCAACAACAAATGCAGCAACAGCAGCAGCAACAACAGCAGCAACAACTGCAGCAAAACAAACAAACCCGCATCATCACCACCATCATCATCATCACCATCACCATCAGCATCAACAGCAGCAGCACCACCAGCACCATCACCAACAGCAGCAGCAGCAGCAGCAACAGCAGCAGCAGCAGCAACAGCAGCAGCAACAGCAGCAGCAGCAGCAAGGTTGTGGGCTTTGCTGCTCGTCTGATTCAGCAGTTCCAGCTGTCAGTCCTCTCTATGATGTTACTCCTGCTCGCTTTATTGATTTTGTTGTTACAGAGAATGGTGTCTATCCGGCTAGAGTAATCCCTGCGCTGATCTCCGGCACAGCAAATTCGCCTGCAAGAGCAGACTAAGCGTTTACTTCAATTATCATATTCAACAACCACCTAGCTAGCTACCTATATAGCTAGCTAGCGAACGAACGAAAGAATGAATGGAAAACATTGCTAGCTAGCTAGCTAGCTAGCTAGTGAACCTGCTAGCTAGCTAGCAAAACAGCTAGCAAGCTAACGAACGAGCTAGCTGGCCAGATTTATGTGGATACTTGGCTGGCTAGCTAGCTACCTGTAGGGCTACCTGGATAGTGAGCTACCTACCTGGCTAGCTAGCTAGCTGGCTAGCTATGTGGATACCGGGCTAGCTAGTCGGCTAGCTATATGCATGACTGGCTAGTCATTTTGATACCTGGCTAGCTATATGGATAATCTGGTAGCTATATGGATAGCTGGCTAGCTATATGGATAGCTGGCTAGCTATATGGATAGCTGGCTAGCTATATGGATGCCTGGCTAGCTAGCCAGCTGGTTAGCAATGTGGATGGCTAGCCAGCTGGCTAGCCAGCGACGCAGATCATCAGCTACCCGACAGGTGGCGAATATCGGGGAGGCCTGGCTACCTGGCTAGCTAGCAGGCCGGGTCCCCACAACTAGCTAGCTAGCTGGGTCCCTTTAGCTAGCTAGCTGGGTCCCTATAGCTAGCTAGCTGGCTCCCCAGCTAGCTAGCTACCCGGCTAGCCGGCGAACAGTCTAGCTAGCTAGCTAGCTAGATATGGGTAGATAGATGGCTAGCTAGCTATATGGCTAGATGGCTGGCTAGCTGGCGGCTAGCTGGATAGCTAGCTAGCTAGCCATCGGCCTGCTACTGCATCTTTTCCTCGCGGCTGTTTGTCTGTTTGCTTTGAATTCATAAAACTTTTAAATTGCCGCACTGCCTTTCGGCTTGTTCAGTCCCTAGCTAGCCACTTAGCTAGCTAGCCAATTAGCTAGCTAGCCACCTAGCTAGATAGCTAGCCACCTAGCTAGCTAGTGACGGCTAGCTAGCTAGCCGTCGTTATTGTTTGCAGAGTCAGGTCTTTCACCCGTGCAGAGTTTCTCCAACCAGAAAGATGTACAGCAAACACTCCGCTACACTGGCTGCAACCTACACAGCCCTGCACCGCTAGCTAGCTAGCTAGCTAGCTAGCTTCATAGCTGGCTAGCCAGCTAGATAGCTAGCTCGCTAGCCGTGGCTAGATATAAACAAGTTGCAGAAAATAAAGGAGGCCTCCGCCTCTCCCACCCAAAGCGCAGCGTCCGTCAAGTGAAAAAACCCTCAGCTGCTGCTGCTGCTGCAGCAGCAGCAGAACCTGCTTCTGCTGCTGCAACTGCTGCAGCAGCAGCAGCAGCAAAATTAGTTGTCTGGATGTGTTTGTTGTTTGTTTGATGTAGTTAGTGATGCCAGGGCTGCTAGGGTTTTCTTCTTTGTGCCGCGGCGCCGCAAAGAAAGCGAAGACTCCTTCTCCGGTGAAAGCCCTGTTGCTGCTGCTGCTGCTGGTGCTGCTGCTGCTGCTGCTGCTCCAGCTGCTGCTGCTGTTGCTGCAGCAACATTGCACGCATACACACAAGCCACATACACAATTACCATCCAGTCAATCGAAACCCTCCAAACCCTAAACCCTAAACCCTAAACCCTCGAGAGGAACCCGAAATCCTAAACCCTAAACCCTAAACCCTAAACCCTAAACCCTAAACCCTACCTTTGAGGGCCTTCCCTTTGGTTGCAGAAGCTGCGGCATGGCTTTTTCTTAAAACTGCATGTAGCGCTGCAGCGGGAGAAACAGCAGCAGCAGCAGCAGCTTCTGCTGCTGCTGCTTCAGATGCTGCTGCTGCATCTCCAAGAGTTAATGAGCCGCCACCCGAGAAGGAGACAGACAACAGATTTGCTGCTGCAGCAGTCCCTGTCTCCTGCAGCAAAACGCAGCAAACACACATATCACACATATGCCCTGCGCACTGCAGCAGCAGCAGTAACTGCAACAGCAGCAAATGCTCCAGCAGCAGCAGCAACTGCAGCAGCAGCAAATGCTCCACCAGCAGCAGCAACTGCAGCAGCAGCAGCAACCGCAGCAGCAGCAGCAACTGTAGCAGCAGCAAGAATATTCACCTCTGCATTTTGGGCCATGTCGTCTAACATCAGCAACCGCTGCAGCGCCCTCTTAGATGAAGGCTTCTCACTCTTTGCTGCTGCTGCTGCTGCTGCTGCTGCTGCTGCTGCTGAAGTGCTGGGGACGTGACCGCGGTTGTCAGGGACGAAGACAATTCGCTCAAGGCTGAAGGCAGCTGTTAAAACAACCAACACGCTCTGCTGCTGCTGCTGCTGCTGCTGCTGCTGCTGTTGCTGGGGCTGCTGCTCGTTTATGAAGCAGCAGCCTAAGATAGAGTCATCCGGCTCTCTGCATTGCGTCCACTCGAGGTGTACAGACACCGCAGCTTCTTCAGCCAGCACCGGCAGCTCCTCTACCCCTTTGCTGCTGCTGCTGCTGCTGCTATTTAAAACAAACGAGTGAAGCCAGTGGAGGCCCTGAGCAGCGCTGACGACGACAAAACGGACGGGAGAACCACCACCCTTCTCCACTGCTATCGCAGCCACTGGCCCTGCACACACAAACCCTAAACCCTAAACCCTAAACCCTAAACCCTAAACACTAAACACTAAACACTAAACACTAAACCCTTGTGGTTTGGCTGCGTGCGTGTTGGAGTAGAAAGTCTGCAACGTGTAGGACTTCTGTTTTGCTGCATTTGCTGCTGCTGCTGCTGCTTCTTGCACCACCTGCTGCAGCAGCACTACCTGCTGCAGCAGCACTGCCCGATGCAGCAGCAGCACTTCCTGCAGCAGCAGCAGCACTTCCTGCAGCAGCAGCAGCAGCACTAACAGGTGCAGCAGCACTAACGGCCGCAGCAGCAGCACTAACAGCAGTAGCAGCAGCACGAACAGCCGCAGCAGCACTAACAGCAGCAGCAGAATTGTACCAGGGAGTGTATACGTCCAGTGCAGCAAATGGTTCTGCAGGCTCCACAGCGCGATGCCTCCGCCTTGCAGCCCCAGCAGCACAAATAAACCCCCGCTGCTCTCAATCACAGACACTGATGTGCAGAAACTAGAACCTCCTGCTGCTGCTGCTGCTGCTGCTGCTGATGCTGGTGCTGCTGGTGCTGCTGCTGCAACGTCGTTTAGCCCCTGTGGCTGCTCTGCTGCTGCTGGTGGTGCTGCTGCTGGTGCTGCTGCTGCAGCAGCAGCAGCAGGTGCAGCAAAAAGATCTATTAGCTGAGGACCTTCAACCATACTCCAAACCGAAGATAGGCTGCCGTGAGATGCAACAAGAAGAGTAAAATCGAGAGAAGCAGACAAAGAGTAAATAGGAAGGCCTCTCATATCCCACTCTAATAAACAGACAAACCCTGATCCTGCTGCTGCTGCTGCTTGTGCTGCTGCTGCTGCTCCTGACCCTGCTGCTGCTGCTGCTGCTGCTTGTGCTGCTGCTGCTGCTGCTGCATCCGCAGGCGCAGCCACACGCCGCCACAATTTAAACTTCGAATCCAAAGAAGCACTCAAAAATGTGCACGGCACCTAAACGCAAACCCTAAACCCTAAACCCTAAACCCTAAACCCTCAACCCTAAACCCTGAACCCTAAACCCTCAACCCTAAACCCTAAACCCTGGCTCAAAAAGCTAAACTGCAGTGCTTGAATCTTTGAAACCCTTGAAACCTTCCGGCAAAAGAACAAATAGAGTTTAGGGTTAAGGCCTAGGGTTTAGGGTTTAGGGTTTACTGTGGGGTGCGCTTCTAGCGCAGTGACGTCGTGGATGTGAGGGTCTTGTATTCTCGTTAATAAAACGAAAGTGCCTCTGCTGCCTCTCCTCCACCCCAACTGCTGCTGCTGCTGCTGCTGCTGCTCTTCGTCTTCCTCCCCTTCGCTGCTGCTGCTGCTGCTGCTGCTGCTGTATTCAGTCCATACCCAGAAAGAGAGAGAGTAGCTGTTGCCGCTGCATTGCTGCTTCGGCTTCAGCGACAAATCCCCTCTGTAGTAGCAGCAGCAGCTGCCCTTGCTGCTGCTGCTGCTGTTGTTGTTGCTGCTGTTGCTGCTGTTGCTGCTGCTGCTGCTGCAGGCGCAGCAGCACGCTTCTGCGGTTCCGTTTGCGGCGTCTATACCGGATGCGGGAGCGCAGCAGCAGCAAGAACAGTTGCTGCTGCTGCTGCTGCTGCTGTCTGAGTAGAGTTGCTGCTGCTCTGGTGAGCACCTTGTCTGCACAACAGCAATGCTGCTGCTGCAGCAATCTGCTGCTGCTGCTTGTACACCCCACGTACAGCCGAAATCTCCATCTACTCTTGAGGTGTACATACGCTGCTGCAGCTGCAGCTGCAGCACTTCTACTCCTGTCTTAGCATCCATTACTTGTAAGCGCGACTCGTTGCTGCACACCAGCAGCAGGTCCCTGCTGCTGCTGCTGCTGCTGCTGCTGCTGGTGATAGGGAATGGCCTTAGACAGGTCTGCGGTAGCTTGCTGCTGCTGCTGCTGCTGCTGTTGATTTGCTGCTCGAGATAGAGCTGCTGCTGCATTTTTTGTAGCTGCTGCAAGTGCCTCCATTTGTGGGTCTGTTCTTCTGCTTCTTCTTCCTCGTCCTCGTCCTCTGCTGCTGCTGCTGCTGCTGCTGCTGCTGCTGCCTTGGCTGCAACAGCAGCAGCATCTAGATTGATACTAAATGCAGCAAGAGGCAGCAAAACCCCTTGAACAGCAGCAACATGTGTAAGTGTATCGCCTGCAATAATACGAATACTATTATCTGCGCAGGAGACAGCTAGAAGCTCTAGCTGCTGCTGCTGGTGCTGCTGCAGGTGCTGCTGCTGCAGGTTGTCTCTCACCAGCAGCTCAGCCCAAGCAGCAGCAAAATAAATAATAGGGGCCCCTAGCCTAGGTAGAAACTGTCTACGAAAACTCTCGTATACACCCCAGAAGACAATGACCCCTTCTTCGCCTCCGGACAGCAGCAGCCTCCCATCGTAAGAAAAAGATAAACAAGATAAAGAGTGTGCGTGCCAGTGCAGCACAGCTGTACGTACACCGCAGCTCAATCTGCTGCTGTTAAGGCTGCTGCTTCTTCCTCCTCCTCCTAATGCTGCTCTTGTTGCTGTTGCTGCTGCTGTTGTTGTTGCGCGCCGCTTCACGCTTACACACTCCTGCTGCTGCTCCCCCTCCTGCTGCACCTCTTCCTCCTCTTCCTGCAGCAGCAGCTGCTGCTGCTGCTGCTGTTGCTGCTGCTGCTGTGTAGCAGCATAAAACAGCACAATGCGGCCTTGGTCGTCAGCTGCTGCAACAAATAGCTCCTCCGGGTGTATAGACACCTGAACCAGCAGATCTATGTGCAGCAGCCGCAGCGGCTGCTGCTGCTGTTGCTGCTGCGTATAAAGCAGCAAAGACTTTCCGCATGCAACAGCAATCATGTTTGCAGTGGGAGACACAGCAATAGCTGAGGGGCGCTCCGAACAAGAGAACAGATGCCTTGCTGCTACGAATTCTTGCTGCTGCTTCTTTCCTGCTGCTGCTGCTGCTGCTGCTGCTCTTTGGTGGTTCACTGAAGGTATGCAATCTTCAAAAGACAGCACCCGCACCGCATAACGAACATCTGCTGCTGCTGCTGCTGCTGCTGATGTCTTAGAGTCAAACTCAAGGTCGTCTTCCTGCTGCTGCTGCTGCTGTTGCTGCAGTGGCGGCAGCAGCAGCAGCAGCACCACCTGACGACTCTTGCATGCAACTGCAGCAGCAAGAATTGAACCCTCAACTCTTAGCGTCCGCAGACAGTTAGGGGACGTCTCCCTCTCCTGCTGCTGCTGATGCTGCTGCTGCTGCTGCTGCTGCTGCAAGGCAGCGTAGAAGGCAGGGTTGCTGTGCAGCTCCCAGCAGCAAACAACTCCATCAAGAGCAAACGACAGCAGCATCGGCGGCAGCTCCGCGTACACCTTGGGGGGGATGCTCACCAGCCCCGTCACCTGCAGCAGCAGCAGCAGCAGCAGCAGCAGCAGCAGTAGCAGCAGCAGCAGTAGCAGCAGCAACAGTGAAAGACTGCTGCTATGCTACGGAGGTTTTTGCTGCATCTTCCTTGCAAAAACATCACTTGCTCCTGATGTTAGGGTTTAGGGTTTACGAATTAGGGTTTAGGGTTTACGAATTAGGGTTTAGGGTTTGAGAATTAGGGTTTAGGGTTTACTCTGCTGCTATGTCCTTTGCATGTGTAAAGGGGAGCGCCGGTGTTTGCGGTGTATATGCAGATGTGGGGCCCGCGAGCGCAGCAGATGATTCTGCTGCTGCAGCTAAAGACAGGTGCAACAGCAGTCAAGCAGCCAGATATCTGCTCGGTGTACGCAGAAAAGCCGCTGCTGCTGCTGCTGCTGCTATTGCTGCTGCTGCTGCTTCTCCTGCTGCTGCTCGGGTGCTTCGACGCGCCCAGAAGGGCCGAAGGCAACGCCATTTCTGCTTCTGCAGCTACCATAATGTGCTGCTGCAATATAATTGCTGCTGCTGCTGCTGCTGCTGTTGCTGCTGCTGCTGCTGCAGATGGCTTATGAATCCACAGTGTTTAAGACAATATAGGTATTGAAGGAATAAGAGAGTAAAATAGACAATCGGTTAGAGAAGTATGCAGCGACACATCGATCTGCTGCTGCTGCTGCTGCTGCTGCTGTTGTTGTTGTTGTTGTTGTTGCTGCTGCTGCTTGGTTGCTGCTGTGCCATCAGCAGTTTTGTCTCTTTTCGTTTCAAGAGAGAAGAAGGCCGCGAGCTTGTTGCTGCTTGGCGCTTTGCTGCAGCTGCAGCAGCTGCAGCAGCAGCAGCAGCAGCAGCAGCACAGCAACGCCTCAGCCCCTAACGCTCCCCCTAATAGAAGCAAATAAGGCTGCAGCTAATAGGCTCTAGAACAAAATATGCATGCAACTCAGGTGTATATACACCTCATTCTGCAGAAGGAAACATTATTCTTCTTCGCCCCACACCAAAGCCCCGTTGAGGCCCTGGAGGCCCCCAGCTGCTGCTGCTGCTGCTGTTGCTGCTGCTGCTGCTGCTTCTTAATACTCTTTTCCTAACATAAATACTTTTGAATTTGAACTCCTTTTCTGCTGTTGTTTTTGTTTTCGTTGTTTATACATCTAGCTAAACCCCTGCATGCAGCAGCAGCAACAGCAGCAGCAGCAGCAACAGCAACAGCCGTGTCGTCGCCCGGAGTTGAGTATAGGAGTGTATCTGTGTCTTGTTGTTTTGTGTGTGTTGCAATTTGGGTTTGTTATTAATTAATTTGACGTATTGTCGCCCTCATATGCGTAGCAGCTGAAGCACTCAGCAGCAGCAGCAGGAGCAGCAGCAACAACGGCAGCAGCAGCAGCAGCTGGTGAGCGCGGTGTGGTCTTGTGCATACACCCGGCGGCACAGGCGTGGAGCTTGACGGTCAGCGGTGTAAAGGAGGGCTGCGTGTTGAGCGGGAGATGATCCCAGGGCCCCACACTCGATCCCAGACCGCCTAGAGACGATCCCAAGGCGATCCTGCAGCACATCAACACAACGCTGAGCCGCATGCACTCGCCGGCCGCCCACATGGACGCGATCCCAGACGATCCCCGGCGATCCCGTGCCGATCCCGGAACGTCAACACGATCCCAGGAACAGCCCGTGAGGAGGCGATCCTCCTCCTAGGAGGCGATCCCACTCTCTAGGAGGCGATCCCACTCTCTAGGAGGCGATCCCAGGCCCTAGAAGGCGATCCCAGGCCATAATTATCGATCCCAAGCGTAATAAGGCGATCCCAGGTCCCGGGAGGCGATTTACATTATTCAGAGTCGATCCCAGACCTTGAGCCCTGTTCTAGGAGACGATCCCAGGCCTTGGGAGACGATCCCCGGCTGTGATATGAATTGTTGTGGGGTGTATCATGTGGGGCCAGTCGCAGGATTTGCTGTTTTCGTTTGCCTGGGCATTCGGAAGGCGGCTGCTGTGGGGTGTACGTACAGCTGCTTGGTGTCTGCCTCCAGCGTTGCTGCTGCAGGATCGAGTTGCTGCTCTAAACAGAACTAACATTCCTGCTGCAGCTCTGCTGCAGCAGCAGCAGCAGCAGCAGGAACAGCAACAGCAGCAGCAGCAGCAGCAGCAGGAACAGCAACAGCAGCAGCAGCAGCAGCAGCCTAGGCACCTATCGTCTGCCTTCTCCGCTGCTGTGCCTGACTCGCATACCGCAGCAGCAGCAGGAATAGCAACAAGAGCAACTGCAGCAGCAGCAACTTCAGCAGCAGCAGCAGCAGCAGACAGCAGCAGCAAGAGTTCTTGGGTGCTGACGAGCCTATTAGCACAAGAGATGTACAGAGGCTGTTATGTAAGAGCAGCAAATGCAAATGCATTTAACTCTCGGGTGTATGTACAGGTCGTAGGCATACCAGGCGACGTCCTCGCCATCCCCTGGGGGCAGCAGCAGCAGCAGCAGCAGCAGCAGCAGCAGCAGCAGCAGCAAGACCTGCTGCTCAAGCAGCAGCTGCTCCACCCAAGCATCGATTCAAGGGTTGTAACGCGAGGGGAGTTGCTGCTGCTGCTGCTGCAGCTGTACAGAGACAGAGACGTTGAATGGCTTAGCGGGCCTAAGCGCACCCTCATCATCCTCCAGCAACAGCAGCAGCAGCAACAGCAACAGCAGCAGCTGCTGCAGCAACAGCAACAGCAGCAGCTGCTGCAGCAACAGCAGCAGCAGCAGCTGCTGCTGCAGCTCCAGCAGCAGCAGCAGCAGGTGGAAGCGAAGTTGCAACGGCTGCTGCAGATGGAAGAAGAACACAAACAGCAGCAGGCAATCCTCAGGCAACATATAGCAGAGCTGCAGCAGCAGCAGCAGCAACAACAACAACAACAGCAGCAGCAGCAGCAACTGCAGGATTTGTTTCTTTTGCTTCGGGTCCCTCAGGGCCGCTGCTGGGTTGAGAGCCTCTCGCCTCCCGCTGCAGCAGCACCAACAGCAGCAGCACCAGCAGCACAAGCACCAGCAGCACCAACAGCAGCAGCAGCAGCAACAGGTGCTGCTACACCGGCAGCAGCAGCAGAAGTGTGGGGTGTTGGAGAGGCAGGAAGACCCAAGAAGTCCTTGACGCCAGACAGCAGCAGCAACAACAGCAGCAGCAGCAACAACAACAGCAGCAGCAGCAGTAGGGCAGCAGCAGACGACGACAGTTTTACTTTCGGTTTGCTGCCGCTGCCTTTGATTGATGGAGTTATTCTCCTCGCTGCTCCCGCCCCACAGCTCAGCAGCAGCAGCAGCAGCAGCAACAGCAGCATTAGCAGCAGCAGCAGCAAGGTTTCGTGGTTGAGGCGTGCGTATTTAGAATTAATTTCTTTTTTATTTCTTCCGCTGTCTCTGCAGCCAGTCTCAGCACGTGAATTAAACGCCAAAAGCAGCAAAGGCACCCGCCTCCTCTTGCATTCGCCTCCTGATAGCTAGCTAGCTATCTAGCTAGCTAGCTAGATAGATAGACAGATAGCTAGCTTATAGAGCTAGCTAGCTGCGTAGTATATAGCTAGCTAGCTAGCCAGCTAGCTAGCCATATAGCTAGCCAAATGTCTAACTAGCAAGGTACCCAAATACCTAGCTAGCTATCGAACTAGCTGGCTAGCTAGCTAGCTATCTAGCTAGCTAGCTAGCTAGCTAGCTAGCCGAGGGTTGAACTGGTTGGTTGTTGGAGAGGAAGATCCGAGGGCTGCGTCTTTTTTTGCTTTTTTTGTTTTTTAAATAATAAAAAATTGTTCAACAGAAAATACAAAGTAAAGAAATGATTATTAGTAAATAATAATAATAATAATAATAATAATAATAATAATAAAAATAATATTAATAATAATAAGCTAGCTAGCTAGCTAGCTAGCTAGCTTATTAGCCTGGTGTAATTAGGCGGGGCAGGGTTGTATGTGTTTTGTATTTATTTCTTCGTTAGTTTTATTAATTTAGCTGTTTCGACTTCTGGTGTTTTGTTGCTGCTGTTTAAAACAAATAAGTCTGCATAAACAGCAGCAAATCATAACACCTGGGGTTTAGGGTTTAGGGTTTAGGGTTTAGGGTTTAGGGTTTGGCCGCTGTGCCACAGGGAGAAACACGAAACCTTTGCAAGCATGGGGCTCGCTCGAGCTGCAGCTAGCTAGCTGCAGCTAGCTAGCTATGTCTGGCTAGCTAGCCGCTAGCTAGCTAGCTAGAACCATTCAGCAAGAAGGGGTGTTCAGGGTGTACGTACACTGGAAACCCTATTATAGATATAATAGAGATATAATAGATATATAATAATGATGTAATAGAGATATAGTAGATATATAATAGATATAACGCATATATATATATATATATATTTATATGTATATAGATATAAAGAGGGTTTTCCTTTTTATTTTGTTAATTCTTTGTTTTGTTTTTCTTTGTTTTGTTGCTTTCTTAGAAACCCGCATGCATATTATTATTACATTTATTATTATTATTATTTTATTGAGATATTTTTATATTTAGTATTATTTTCTATGTATCATTTTATTGTATTTATATTATTATTTAATGGAGATCAACGCAATAAAATAATATAATAAATTTTGTTTTTTCTAAACATATTTTTTCTATGATGTATTTGGGGTGTACATACACCTCAGGGATAACATGACGAAATAATTATTATAGTTTTTTGTTTTTTTGATTAAATAAAATATTTAAAATGATATATTAAAAATAATTAATTTGTTTATTTAAATCGATTGATAATTAAAGAGATGCTGTGAGAATTTATTTATTTATTTATTTTTATCGCTTTCTACTGCGCACCACACAGCCATTAGACAGAACAGCAGACTGTTTATTTTTGTTTATTTTATTGAATTATTAATTGAAATAAATAAAATAATTGTTTAAATTATTTAAATTAATTAATTTTAATTTATTTTATTTTAATTTTTAAAGAGCTGCACTTAGAAGAAGCGGATCCCCCTTCGTTCGCAGCCCCTCCTTGGCTTGCGTCTGAAGATATTTGTTTGTGTAAAAATAAATTTGTTTTTTAGTTTAAATTTATTTAATTAATTTAATTTAGTTTAATTTAATATGATAAACGCAACGTAAATGAATTTACGCTCCTTTGCGAGAAACAAACGCTAATACTGCGTAGTGGTGTGTGCACACTAAACCCTAAACCCTAAACCCTAAACCCTAAACCCTAAGCAGAGACAGTCAGTGAAAGTGGGGCTGCAACAACCAGCAATTTAAGAGCTGAGAAGGATTCCTATTCAGGTGTACGTACAGCCTGTCTCTCCCGTGCTAAATAAAGGCCTATAGAGTAAAGAAATTGCTGCCCATCTGCTGCAGCAGCAACATTAGCAGATAATCCTCCAGCTGCAGCAACAGCAGCAGCAGCAGCAGCAAGAGCTGCAATAGCAGCTGCCGCAGCAGCAGCAGCAGCGAAGGCAGCAGGTTGTTCAGTGCTGTCTGCTGCTGTCTTCGTTTTGTATTTGTTTTGCTGCTTCTTCTGTTTAATTGTTTATTTGTTTTATTTTTATCTTTACTCTTCTCTCTTTCTTCACGCCCTACCCTTATCTTTTTAATGCATGCCTTTTGCTTACGGTGTATAGACAGCTGAACAACAAAACAAACCCTAAACCCTAAACCCTAAACCCTAAACCCATGCCTCCTTTTCTCTCTCTTTCTCTCTCTCTCCTCAACCGTCTCCACCTTCCTCCGCAGTATCTTCTGCTCCTCTTTACTCCCTAGGGTTTAGGGTTTGGGGTTTAAGGTTTAGGGTTTAGGGTTTAGGGTTTAGGGTTTAGGGTTTAGGGTTTAGGGTTTGCAGAATGGAGGTTTCAAAGGAACAAGATAATTCGGCTATTAAAGGCATCAGCTCTCTTCAGTTTAATTCTTCTTCTCTTAGAAACAGCGGAGTGTCTGTACACCCCAACGACAATCAAACAAATACACAAAACCAACAAGAACAACAACAACAACAGCAGCCGCAGCAGCAGCAGCAGCAGCAGCAGCAGCAGCAGCAGCCGC